>NW_026991191.1:0-10795 GCF_036250125.1 Pseudopipra pipra
TGCAACCCCTACCATTTGGAAAGTGCCAAGCAGGAGAGTGAACGAGGATACCTAAGTGGTTAATTAAGAGCCATTCGGACGCCACAAGAGCCTCCTGAAAAATCCCTCTGATGTCTGCTGTGTCAAATGTCTCTCACAGGCAAAACCACAAGAGGTAGCTGCCATAGCAGGCTAATTATTGGGGACCAGGAGCAGCTGAGAATGGCCTGTCACTGAGGCTTGCTGTGAGCACCCAAGCCCAGAACTGAGCAGAGCAGCTTTTGTGTCATTGGGCTTGAGAGAAACAGTGGAAATGAGGCATTGTGATTATCAGAGGTGATTGCATAAGCCAAAAAACTGTGCAGTTGTAGATGAAATTATTCACTTGTGCTGTTTGATGCATTTTGTAACTTTTTACACTTTAACATAATTCCACTTCCAACATGTGTTTTTTAAGACTTGCATTTTGAATTCCTTTAAGAAAACAATAACTTATAAAGGCCTTATAAGGATGAACAAAGATTTCAAAAACATCAAAGATAATTTTTATGACATAAAAATAATTTCAAACTACCTAAAGAGAACCAAAAAAACACATTCAATCACACTACAGCACGAGACTACAGGAGAAAATATGCACATACACACAAAACAGTCTTCTAATTTCAGTACAGTCAGAACAACTAACAAGACTAAAAGAATATGTCACTGCCTTCCTCACAGCAGCTAGATATGAACATCATAAAAGCATGCAGCTCATGATTTATTTCTCCTTCAGCCAAGTTCCTGCAAGGTGGAGGAAGAGAGCTGTTACCTTGTGTGACATTTTATTAGTTCAGTGGCATTCAATTGGTTTATTGACCTACAAGGGATTTTCCAAATCTGCATGGGGGATGTGTCTTCTTTTCACTAGCTTGTCAGTTATGTGGCTAAGAGCATGTAGTTCATGCTCTGAGTGTGCAGACACTTCCCAAGCCTGTCTGATACCTTTTATTTTCTGAGCTGCCTTCCACAAGTGTGTGAGAAAACAGCATGAGCACACTTCTTGTGCGATCCTTGTGCTAGATTAGTAGATTAGTGCCTTGTGGCTGAGTGCCAAGACTGGGCCTGGAAAGGTGGAGGCAGCAATGTATTTGCTCTATGACTGTGTTTGTGCATGTGTAGGTATCTGGGAGAAAGAAAGAGGAACCCACCATGTGCTTAACATCTTATCAATGATACTGATAGGATTTTTAGTTTGCATGTGTGATTTTTTTTTAAATATATCCCATCTGGGCAATTTTATTTTAGTAAGAGGAGAATTACTACCTTCTAGATGGAAACCACCTCCTTCCAGATCTCTGTGATGTTTTCATTTGAAATGTGTTAAACTTACTTTGTCTTATTATTAGAAGAGCTGTGTAAACAAATTCTCATGAAAGAGAAAACACCTACCTGCTTCTTTTATAACCACATTACTTTTCAGGAAGAAAATACTATTCTAATGAACCTACATGTTCCTCAAATGCATGAAGTAGCTTTCTTTCTAAGATTCTCCTATCATTTTGTAGAACCTGATTGAATAGAATTCACCTCTCCTTGCTACAAATTAGATGAATTGTCCAGAGTAATAATTTGGCTTCCTTCTGTAATCAGTGGAGACAGACAGCTTCAAAAGGGAGGTGGACGTGGGTTCAAGCCAGTCAAATGGCACCTCTCTCATTAGACAAGACATATCACTTTCTCACCATAGACAGGGAATCAGCAGCCACATCGGGCCCTTAATTTTTAAAGTGACAAAAGTTCTCCTTTTCTGTGGTTTGTCAACAGTCTGTAGAAATGGTGAGAATTGCAACCATACTTTCACAGAGCAGAAGACCAAGACACAAGAAGTTGGAGAAGCAGTGCCATGCATGCAGCCTAGATCCTAATGATTTTCAGACTTGACTGACTCTATAGTGCTCATAAGTATAGAGAGATAGTAGGGCAAAACCTCTGCCCGTGGTTCCAGTCTGCAGTCTTGCAAGGAAAGCAGAAATCCCATGAAGACAGCTTTCACAGCTATTTTCTTTTGCTGGGAACATGACAGTCACTTTCCTCTGGACCTTCACCACTAGAAGTAGCTTCATATAGTTTAAACAACCATTTCTTTCAAACACCAACTTATGATGAAACAACTAACCATCTGTTTAATTAACCCAGGCATATGCAGACCTCTTGCAGAACTGTTTTTGTATTGTTGTTTTTCAATCTACTATATTTGTTGTGGCTGGTGACGTTGTTCTTAGTTTTACTGGCAACGAAAATGAGAGATGAGAATATGACAATGACATGCAAAAGTAATATCAGCAGACAAAATTGGACCAAATTAGTGACTGGCTTATCACCGAGTCCTTACTGCATTTAAATAATTCTGTGCCACTGAAAAGTTACAATCTCTAGTCAACATACCCTACTATTTGATCTAAGAGGCACAAATAATAGCCTCCATTGTCAGATGAATTATATAACCTGTAGATACCACTGAATATTAAAAAAAAACAGTTAAACAATTTTGAATGCAGACTTCCAGTCTTTCAGTCATAAGAGAGAAGGGATAACAGTATACAACTATGATTCAGTGATTTTTTTCTGTATGTACATTAAGATGCATGTTTGCCCACAACTTAAAAAGCATCTTATAGAACTAGAACTTAAAAGACAATTTTATAAATAGGTCTGTCAGTTGGACTATTTGTCTGAAAGACCTTCTTAGGGATACCAGTGTGGTTAGAAGTTAAATACCCTGCTTTCCAAGCAACAACAATCAGCATGATTTTTTTCATTTAGGGGAGCTAAATAATGCCCAGCTACTAATAAGATAGATGAAAAATATAACACGTGGCAATGTCATGAAATTTATAATAAACAGAAGTTCTCATCCTTACACACCTTTGTTGCTAACTGGTTTTAATATTTTAAGTCTTTATCAATATATCTAAGAGCATATCGACAATGAAAAGTGGTGCAGTGCAAAGAGAAAAAAAATGTTTTATGATGCAGCAAAGGATATTTTCTTGAGCTCATAACTGCAGTGGTATTAGAAAAATGTGGTAAAAAAAGAATAAGCCATTTCTGCTCTTTCAATGTTGATTCTCCCAAATGGAGAGTATTTCCACACTTGAATTTAGCCAGGAACCTTTTGAAAGAAAAAGGGGAAATTCATGCTTCTAATTTAACAATATCGATTTTAAGGATTAAAAATTTGTCTTATAAAGGCCAGCTTTTCCTGTCCTTATCATAAACATAATCTCACTGAAACCAGGGGAGGTGCTCCTGTGAATGAGGGAAGCCCCATATGGGTTTAACTTTGTGCCTAATGCCAGCCCAGATGTTGCTCTGATTAAAGTCAGCAAATAAAAACTCTTGTTACTCTGAATGAAGCAAGATGAGACCAGTTGTGAAGCACTGGTGAACCTTTCTCAATTCTGCTGCATTTCCACACATTGTAGATCAGGCCCTAAACGATATAACTCATCCTGGTCCCAAGTGTGAAGTCATTCCCTGGGGAAAATCTAGACTGAAATCATGAATATCTCTGCTTGGGAAAGGATTGCAAGAACAGATGTTAGTGTTTGCCTCGAGGAATACCCAACATATTCGACCAATTGCAACATATAGGGAGATGGAAAGATAACACCAGAATAAAACAAATGGCTTTCTAAAGTGCCTACTCTTCACTATGCTTGAGCTATCTTACTTAAGAGGAAGCATCATATTTCCTGAAGATCATCATCTGTCATTAAAAGAGAATCTGTAACTTCACACTTACATGACTTTTGGGAAAGAGGAACATCTTTATGCATTTTTTTGCTTCATATACGTACAATGAAGTAAAGCTTAATTTTCTCTCTTTTTTACTCCTTTTTTTTTTCTTAGTTTTTTTTCAAGGAAACTCAATTCCATAAAGCTAATAGCTAATAAATGTTTAATACTTATCTGTTAAACAAATAGTTTCTATTTTTATAAATATGGCTTGACTGTGAAAAGCAACCCCTATTTTATTTTATATAATTAGTATTCAATTCAGGGGTTTCTTAATGAGATTAAAATTAAAGTTTCTACATTTAATACTATGTATTTGTGCTTGCCAAGTTTCAGGAATTTTAGTTAATAAATACCTTAAGTGGACTACAAGAAAATTTTTCCTTGAAGAAGGCCATGAAATATATTTTTAAACCATCTTTGTAGCCACTATATGAAATTAGTAAATACATCCAGTCAAAGATTCCAGGCTAATTCCTTACTCAATAAGAACCTTTCCTGCACTAAATAGAGCTTTATCCAGCCTGTGGTTAATAGAGAGATAAATTGTGCAATTGTTTAGTTTGTTGATGTACAGGTATTTAACAGAGGTTAAAGTAAAGATTTTGTTTAAAGGTAAAGTATATGTTTTCAACTTCTCTAGTTCAGATGAAACATAGCGTTATTTTATTCTAAATATATAGAATCAAGCAACAGTTATGTAATTAAGTCCTAACATGTGTTGTACATATCTGAAGCTTATGTATGAAATATATCTGATAGAAAATATTTTTCTTCTATTTTCCCCCTTTAGACTTCATAAATACTAAGAAGTAATTGAAAAAAAAAGGAATTATATTAATCACTTGAAAAGGTTAAACATGGAAATGCATTCTTGGGTAATTTTCTTGTTTTACCATAGCCATTTTCAACACACAAATCAATTCCACTAAGAACAGAGAAGTACGAAAACATATTCTTTCTCTGGTAAGGTTCTTTGAATCACCCTGAGGATGTCTGAACCATTAAAACTTTTATCTAGAATCTATAAAAGTCAAACAAAAAATTTTTCTTTCAATATGTTTACAGCCTGTATATGTTTACAGGCCTGTATAGTAGTACTCAATTCAGTCCTGCAGAATTTGAGTTTTCCACAACATAAATGGAAAGGTAAATGAAAGTGTCTCTATGAAATTTCATGCACAAACAATTTATATGAAAGTATGATAGAATCTTATAATTAACCATGAAGGAGGGGTTGGTAAGTAGAAGAACACTTTTGGGATAGAAGAGGTTGGTAGGATGGAAGTTGGTGTATTATTCCTCTTCAGTATGTTCTGATTACACTTCCTCATCTTTTCCATATGCCATAGTGGTAATAAGGGCTACTACTTGATATAAGAGGAAATTTGTTTATAGTTCTACTTTCTTATCCCTATGAGAACTGATTTCTTATTTTTTGCCTTATTGTCATCACTGGGAATGAATTCCCTGGGGTTTTTTCTACCTTCTCTTTTCAATCTCCTATTCTGGTGGTCAAAGGTGCTGCTCTTAGTTCTCTTACAAGGGAAAAATCATATCAGTTTAAATGCATCATATAACATGCAATCGCCAAAGTTCTATAAATATGGTAGCTACCTGGTGGTAGACAAAAAAAAAGGCTGAAATAAAAATGTCTTGGTTTAAAATGTATTGACGGTGTGGAGACTAAGTGGGTTTGCATACCAAAACATTTTAAACAGATATCTGCAATTACACAGATTCCCCGTTCTGTGGGAGAAAGAGCAGAAGAAACTGTGTGGCTCTTCTGCAGGCCACGCATCCCCAGTTGCTACAAGCACCCTTGTTCTCTCAGGCATCTCCAGAAGTCTAAGTGAAGATATCAGATTGGTACCATGTCCTCCAGACTCCCTTCCCAAATTACTCTGGTCTCTAAAGTGTACAGGTTGAGTGAAAAAATCTGATTCTTGATCACCTTTTCCTTACACTCGGTGGCTAAAAAATAGCTCTCACTGCTGCTCATGCTCACAGTCTGCTCCTCTTGAAGAGTCTCCACTTGTTCACAACTTTCTCAGTGATTGTTTATGCTGAAGTTATTTTCTTATTCTTACAACTAGACTATTCCTTTATACTATTCCCTTACACTATAGGGTTAACTTAAGGTCATGCATATTGACCTTAACACTAACATTTAACACTATTGTCAACTAAGCTAAATTTATGTTAATTGCTACAGAAAGAAAGTGAGGAAAAGGATTCCCTTGGAAATAATCATTCCTGTGTGGAACAAGCGGTATTGCTTCTGTCTCCTTATCTCCATGCTTTAAACCACATAACATCTAGTGCAGGTACTATATCTTAGCGTAGAAAAGTCTTCAAGAGGAGCAGACTGTGAGCATGAGCAGCAGTGAGAGCTATTTTTTAGCCACCGAGTGTAAGGAAAAGGTGATCAAGAATCAGATTTTTTCACTCAACCTGTACAAAAAAAAAGGCTGAAATAAAATGTCTTGTTTAAAATGTATTGACGGTGTGGAGACTAAGTGGGTTTGCATACCAAAACATTTAAACAGATATCTGCAATTACACAGATTCCCGTTCTGTGGGAGAAAGAGCAGAAGAAACTGTGTGGCTCTTCTGCAGGCCACGCATCCCCAGTTGCTACAAGCACCCTTGTTCTCTCAGGCATCTCCAGAAGTCTAAGTGAAGATATCAGATTGGTACCATGTCCTCCAGACTCCCTTCCCAAATTACTCTGGTCTCTAAAGTGTACAGGTTGAGTGAAAAAATCTGATTCTTGATCACCTTTTCCTTACACTCGGTGGCTAAAAAATAGCTCTCACTGCTGCTCATGCTCACAGTCTGCTCCTCTTGAAGAGTCTCCACTTGTTCACAACTTTCTCAGTGATTGTTTATGCTGAAGTTATTTTCTTATTCTTACAACTAGACTATTCCTTTATACTATTCCCTTACACTATAGGGTTAACTTAAGGTCATGCATATTGACCTTAACACTAACATTTAACACTATTGTCAACTAAGCTAAATTTATGTTAATTGCTACAGAAAGAAAGTGAGGAAAAGGATTCCCTTGGGAAATAATCATTCCCTGTGTGGAACAAGCGGTATTGCTTCTGTCTCCTTATCTCCATGCTTAAACCACATAACATCTAGTGCAGGTACTATATCTTAGCGTAGAAAAGTCTTCATATAGAAAAGGAATCCTCAAATGGATGGTGGAATCTTCAACGTATCATTCTCTTATATCTCATATTGGCCCTGAAGCAGAATGAAACTACATCTTGTAGATATATCAGCGGAGTACAGAAATATTCAAATATTAGAAAAAGATTAATATGGAAGGGAGAAAAAAAAGCAGTTTTTTTTTAATATTACTTTTACCTAACATAAATAAGCTGTTTTGTGCAATACCTGTGGGTTCAAAACATCATATCGAGGCAAAACATTTAGAAGCACCTGCAGAAAAAAAGCAAGGTTAAGAGAAACCATGAGGCGCCTTTTGCTTCTGAGGAAGTAGAGGTGGCTCTGCTGTTAGGAGTCTGGGACATACCTGCAGAACATCACTGCTGTAGAGAATCAGGGCCTGGATACCTTTCTTGCAAAAAAGAGAGCAGAAGAGGAAGTAGCTCAGGGAAGTGCTATGTAAGGAAGGTCATTCAAGAACCATACAAGCCAAGGTCATTTATTTGTATGGAAGACTGGTTGTTTTGCAGAGATGGTTTCAGACATACTGTGGGAATGGCATGACTCCAGCCAGTGGAAAATCAATAGACTTTTCCTACTCTGGTTGTATAAGAGGATTTATACTCCTTGTTTCCATGTATAATATAGAATTTTTATTATGTGTTTTGCACAAGAGGACAAATGCATAAATGACTTGACATGAATAAAATACTTGAAACTGGTTAAGGAATGGAAAGAGCCTAAGGTAAAAAAAAATATTCACAGCTGATTGGAAGGAATCCTTTGCCTATAAAATAATATTTCAGAAAGTTTTTGCAACGACCACCAAATGTGACCTAGAGTGTTGATATTTCAGATTACCTCTGAACCAACAAGAAGTATTCTTTTCTTAAGAACATAAAAATGAAAAACAAATGTCAATTTGCCACTGGAAAAAAGTCTATGGTTTCAATATTAGGATTTACAAAGAGTTCTGCAGTAAGAGACCATTGTGTGTACATGAGAGTAAAAATCAGTTCAGCTCTTTAAGTCCATATGACAAATACGGGTAAGATTAAGTGATAGAATTATTTAGAAAATTATCCTGGAAGTGTATTTATTTGTAGGGTTTTTTTTAATGAAAGACCATTTGTTTCTTTTTTTTTTTTTATTATGATACCTGTTTTACTGCTTAGCTATACAACCAAGAATGTCTACATAATATTCAGTGGCGAAGAGGGAGATACAAAAATGTACAAGGGCTGGAGGTTTGCAGGTTTAAGAGGTTTGCAAGGTTTAAGATATGACCAGCATAGACACCTACATTTTCTCTGCCAAAAGGTCTTTTTTATTCATTCTGTTTTAAGAAATAGTTTGAAATAATGGAATACTGTGTATGTATAACAAATTCTCATTTACTGTTTCACTGAAGATTTTTGAGTATTATTATTTTAATCTTTATGCATAGTACCTAATGTATAGTTTGAAAATTTTGGGAAAGCGACTACTGCAAGCTTTGAAAGAGAAAAAGAAAATAAAAGTTTGACAGGAATTTATAAATACAGACCTCTGTTAAGTATATCATCATTCATAATACTATTAAATCTATTTCAATAAACAAAAACATGCTTTTCTTATTCAAGGAATTCTTTGTGAAAGGAAAACATTATGTGAAAAATAAAGTGTTATTGCAAACACAGTTAAAATCTGGAGTGAGGTTTTGAATAAACAAATTAAATTGCAATGGAATATAGTGTGCCTTAGAGCCATTTCTTGACAAAACAGTCATCTTATTTACACGCTTCACAATACCCCACCATGGATGTCGAAGAAAAAAAATAAGGAGAAAAATAATTAGCATATTAATCTTTTTTATGCCGTCATCTTTCAGGTCCAGAAGACCATGGTGTAATTTAAATCTAAATGCTTTCCTGGCATTAGAATTCATTTTAGATGGGTCAATTGTTCCATAATAAAGGGATAGAAGGTGTACTTCATGCAAGAGATTTATGTTTGCCATTTGTTCATATTCATGTGCTACTGAATACCCTCAATTCAAATGGTGATGGCTGTTCATATCAGTAGAGCGCCAGCACCACAGATCACTAACCGGCAGCAATGAATTTCATTTGCAGGACAAAAAATACGGCGAAATTAACTCCAACAGTTTATTGATTTTTGCTTAACAGAAGCCAGTATAACAGCTCTATTGCCCTCATAATGATTAGTGACAAAAGTTTAATTAAGCAATTATGAAGCCAATAATAGAGTTGTCTGGCTTGCTTAGCTTTAGTCCGTTTAGGACTTATCTCCCTCTTGCACATCATAGCAGCTGGAATGTGCTTGAAGAGATTAATGCCGGGAGAACACAGATGCCTACTTTAATTCTGCTTCATGATGCTGTTTGAATGGAGTTGAGAACACAAGCTACCCTTTATCAAATTACAAGTCCGCTTTTCATGAATATGTAGTAAAAAAAAAAATCTAGTTGTGGCTTCAAGGTGTAATTATAAAGACATACAACAAAAATGACACACAATTCTGTCTTAGTAATCCCTGCTATGAAATATGCATGATAATGTATTACTGAATAAAGACTTAACAATGTTATAAGAGGCTTTGGCATTGTACAGTTATCCAAACAATTGGCAGCATTTTCCAAATGTTATTTGAGATATTGTCTGACCTTACATCTTTGTTTTTCTTCTTCTTAAATGTATTGTTTCAAGCTTATTGTATTCTTATTTGTCCATAATGCAGTTAAAACCTTCTTATCTATTTGTAAGAATTCCCAACTTATTATGTACGCTTAAATATGTTAATTCAAAAGCATGAGGTCCTTTCTGTGTATTAATCATTTTATAAAATATGCACTATGCCAAAGGAAAAAAAAATCATGTGAAAATAATGTGGATATACCTACTGAATTTAGAACCCGGAGAGGAGCTGTGGATGTAATTTTCCATGTATTTACTTACATCCTGAATTGCACCTTTACTTAGCAAATGAGAGCTTCTGTTGTGATTTCTGCGGCACATCTCAGGAAATGTTTGTTTGACTCTTGCAATTTTGCAATTTTTATATATAGAAATTTACTCTTTTTTTCTTTTTCTTTTTTTTTTTTTCCCTCCAGGGAATTGTTCTTCTTAAATAAAATCTAGTTATTTCATTCTCTAATATATTTGACCAAGGATGTTACCAAGAAGACATACAAGAAACAACCAGCTCCTAACCTTAAAGTTTTTATATTTCTGAAATGTTTCTGTACAGTGTCTGATGAAAATAGTCAGTGCATGTTTTTTTTTTCTCTACAATATTTGGAGTAGCTGTATCCTTTCTAAAAAAACTGTGAAGATTATTTCTTAAATTATCAAAGCAATTTGTCTCACCTAATTTCACAGAGCAGCTGTGCTTAATTTATGTTGTATTGCAGTTAGGTAAAAGTGAGCAAAACATTGTCCTTACAATTGTTTGATGCTATCCAGCACTTTCACGTTGTATGCTTCTGTGTGATCAACCCGTAAACCAGCATTGGGCTCCTGTATAGTTCACAAACTTAATGCAGATGTTAAATTCCAAGCATAGTGCAAGTAGTGCAGCACACTTCATTCTTTCAGTCTGACCCACTATCAGTTGCATCATTTCGGGACTCACGACACGTACTGTATCTACTTACCCCCAAGCTGTATGGAAGAGGAGGGTGTTCTGGGTATTCCTCTGAGTATTAGAATAAATTTATCCTCGTATCTTTCTATTAATAAATCAGAACATGTCTTTTTTATTTGTGTGAATAATTGTAGCAATTATCAGGGTTACAGAAGAGGGCTTTTCATTTATATATAAGCTCAACTAGGATATGAATAAGTACAGCAGA
>NW_026991192.1:0-10776 GCF_036250125.1 Pseudopipra pipra
ACTAAGCTAAAACTAATAGGCAGTAATTTTTGCTGTTTAGTACTACTAAGAGTTTGCCTTCATTCAAATACGTGTTGGCAGAATTTTAATATAAATTCCTCTGATATGGATTTAGAACTGCTAGTAATCCATCTACGTTGTTTGGACTTTTCTAGGGTTTTTTAAAGTGTCTGCTGAAAACAATTCCACTGTTATGATAGTCAGAATACCTCCCCTTAATCTGTATAGCTGTGATGTAAAAAACGCAAGCCAGCTGTACCCAAGGGGAGCTGGATGCAAACAGATTATCCTGACATTTCTTGGTGGCATTTGCTTCCTTGGCTTTATGAAATAAGTCTTAAAAGTATGAAAATCATCAGCACTCACAGCAAACTCTGGAAAATATTATGAGACCTGTGTAGTTCAACTTGCCTTTTGCTCCTGGAGGTGGCCCTTTCAAAACAAAGCTGAGCAGCTTTACCAGTGCTCAGTGCCAGCATTGGTATTGCTGAGTTTGTGCACACACTGAACTCATAGTTTCCACCTCTGCTGACATTTAGCAGAAGTTCTTTTTAGGAAGAAATGAAAGAGAAATCCTTATTTCAATGGGCTAGCTGAAAAAAACAGATTTTCAAACAACAAAAAATCTAGGATGGCTTTCTAAGGTCAGGTACTTCTGTTTACAGAATTCCTGAGGGAAAAAGTCCAGTCAGTTCAAATCACAAGTATTTGACCCTTACCAGCTCTTTGAGGGCACTGAGTTTGTGAGACAGTGGTATTAATTGTGTCTTGCAAAAAATGGACACTACAGTCTAGAAACTTATGGATCCCTTATTTGATAAAGGAGGACTGGCACCAAATAATTGATCCTGCAGTCAAGAACTGATTTCTAGTCACCACTCCCATTGTTTAGAGGAATTCCCAGGGAGACCAAAACACCAGTTCTGAGGGTCTGTTCAAAGAGCATTAGCATACTACTGGATCTAATGGTTCCTGACTCCAATTTGAAAACTGGGAGGATAGACTTATCTATACCTGCTGGGTAGAGAATTGCTCTTGGCAATTAGATTGACAAAACCTCAAAAAACCTAGATAATCAGGAACTTTAAATAGTAGTTGCTTTCCTTTCCTTTATGATATCTATTTTTGAAAAATCATTGGTTTCTGCCTTAGCAATGCAGATACTTTGGACTAATAAAACAAAGCAAATATATAGGGACTTCTAAATTTTCAAAATGGCAGCATCACATGCTCCTTAGTATTCTGTTTCCAGATATATGTAGTTTCTGTTTCCATATATATGAGCTCCTTGCCTGTTCACTCTCAAATGTTTTCATAAGTATTTTCTCCAGAGGTGACACTTCTGCTCAAAATCTCAGTAGAAAAAGCATAAGAAAAGGTTGGTTTATTATCCGTGGCTCTCTATTGGGGTTTTATTTTCTGTCACTACACAAGTACTGTGTGTTTAGATCTTAGAATTGGTATCAATTATTAACAAAGGTGGTGGAGAAAGCAAGCACAGTTTTTCATGACAAATGACACCATAAGCAGAGTTCCATAATGCAGCATGCAGCATTTTCATTTTTCAGAGGACAAAGAGAAGAATGACTAATATATCAATTTCAGTGCTGTTCCCTTGCTTTTTTTGGAAAGCACCTTGCTATCTAGGATCACCCTTAATTTACCATCTTTTCAAGACAGAAAATGTAATGAAAACATCCGTCTCTGGTTTCAGCTAGCCTGTAATATTAAACATCAAAGTAATAGTTATTCTCCACCCACTCATCAATCATGGCCCTGCTCTTCTGACACATCATTTAAATGATCTAAAATGGACACCCTTGCTTAAAGAAATTTCCACTATTGCGGAAGGGAATGAAAACTCTGAACTCTATGAAATTAAGACGTACAGTCCTTCTCTTACACTGATGATCCCAAGCTTTAGATATTAATTTCTTAGTCTTGTTAAGGAGTTTAGAATTCAATTCATCATGACATGCCAGGTGCCAAACTCTACAGCAAGAGGTTTATGGGAGATACATCATCATGCACTTCAGGAGAATGAGGGTGTTTATACCCACCTGAGAGCTTCCCGTCCTTTTTACAATTAGATAAACCAATTGTCCTTTACCTACCTGTGACAGTCAGAGCCAACTTGGGCTCACTGTGCCTATGCCCTGGAGGACACAAGCCTCCTCATCTGATCCAAAAGCCACCTGACCTGATCCAAAAGCCATCCGTGGGCTTGTTTCTGTCCATTACCCATCCCCATCCAGGGAGCAGGCTTGCTGGTTTGTGACACACAGCAGCATCATGGAAAGATTTATAAGACACAGTGGAACAATGCCAGTCTCTCCTTGACAAAAATTAATGGCAACTGCCTGTTTCTGTAGGAGGGACTGTGCTTTTTAGCTGCAGAAACTGCTTGTTACCAAGCCTGACTGCCACAAGGTTCTCTGGCCATCATGTGCAGCCTCCTACCAACCCATCTGCCCTCCTTTACAAAGTTCTCAATTTCCCCAGCCCTTCACAGGTATATCTCAGGGTTCTGCCTACGATCACCCAATACTAGTCCCTGAACCCTTTGTAGAGTTCCTAACTCCTCCACAGTAGCAAGTCACTGCTGGGAAATAAATTTCAAATCATTTACGAATGTTCAAGGGCTCAGAAGGTGGGTGTCTAAGAGATTACAGATAGAAGATACAGTGCATGCTGAGCACTTCTTCTTAGGAGAACAATTTGTGTGTGTGCCTGCGAGCGTAGGTGTGTTGAGCAAATTTTTCAGTGACAGAATTTGGAAACACCAGTTAATCTTCCTAATCCTTTCATCTACTTCACTGACCTAGGCATAGACTCTGCATACCCTGAATAAGGCAATCACTACAGCTGTATGGATTTCTGCCACATCCCTAGTTACTCCGGAAGGTCTCAACATCACTGAATCATAGCCTAGTCCTGGCATACATACCAACGGTCCAGAGGCCAAGAAACTAATTGAAATCAGTGAGTTTATACACAAACACAACTACACGCACACAAAAACATGTTTCATTTTTAAATGCATTAATATTTTTCAATTGAAATAGTCAAATCGAGCCAGAAATCACTCACAAGTACTTGGTAGCAGAAAACTATAACACACCCCCCTAATTGGTGTGATGTGTATAGCTTTGTCCAAGAGGTTGACATCATTGTTCAATGTTTTATGCTTTCTGAAACTTGATTTATCAGGGCTACAGAGTAAAGAAGTCTTTCACATTTACATTGAAACAATATTAACCCCTGTAACAACCCTCTATCCGGTCTCCTCCCTCAGTTTTGGATTTTCCTCTAAATTTCACCATTTGACACTTCAGTGTAGAAACTTGGCCAATAACTGGATCCAGTTCAAATGCTTCATGCAAGATTGATAGTTTCCCAAAATGTCAATTCCCAGAGAGTTAATCTTACTGGCTATATGAAATTATGTATCTGCCTGTGGCTAAACTAGAAGTGATACACATCCAAACAATTGCTTTCCTAATAAAATACTAGAATGTGTCCTTTACACACCAATCCATCATCTACAACATCCTGTCAATGCTGTTTTAGTATATGCCAATATACTTCAGGAGTTCCTAAGGGAAAAAAAAAAGGAAAAAAGGGGCCAGGGGGAGGCGTAGTTTGGTCTTTCCTGCTCTGAACATTAAAAAGGGATTTCAAATACTATCCACTTGCAGAAACATGGAGCTTGGCACAACAATCTATGCCTTGTTACAGACTCCTGTAACTCATTTTCAGTTTCAAAAATACTTTTAGCTTATATGGCTGGGAGAGGACAGGAGTTTCCAAACTACAGATTTTGTTTTAATTGGCAATATGTTGCCTCTATGAGTCCCCAAAGCGCATGAACAAAGATCTCTTAACCATACCACAAACTTCAATGTAAAACCTGAAACTTCCTTCAACCTGAATGTGGATCAGTTAATCTAATAGAGGACACCACTTTTACTAAATAACTTTGCCTTGTTTATCCCTCCTGATAGATACTGGTGTTTCTAACCAAAACTGTTATACCACAACCTCCACCTGTGCCTCCATCCTCCCTTGAAGAAAAAGCCCTGAAAGCTCAGGTACCCTGGTAATTCCCCTGGCAAAAACAGTGTTGCCAGCCAAAGGAATAGAGCAGAAGTGAGGACTGAAGAAAGGTTTGTGATGTCCCTGTTTCAGTCATTGGCCCTCTCTTCCCTTCACTTTCCTCTTACCACCAGCTCAGCCAGCACCCGGGGCTCAATATCCCAGGGCTCGGTATCAGTGGAAATGGGCACCAGACTGTAGAGTAAGCCCCTGCACATCACATCTCCTTACTAAGTCTTTAGCCATTTATTCTTTACTATTTTTCTTCATTTCATCTATACAAAGGCCTTATGGGAATAACGAATCTCTAGGTGTCCATAACAGAATAAGCAATCCTGCCTTCTTCATCCAGATTGAGGCCACAGCTCACAGATTCTGTGCCTCTTCATTTGCCCTTCCTAAAGTTCTCCATGCCCTTTCATGATATTTGGTGCTCTCATTCCACTTGGTTAGCTCAAAGTTTCAATGTAGGTAGAGTACAGCACCTGCTTCTTGGACTGCTCTGCCATGCTCTGGCTCTGCCCTGTGCACTAACACGGGCAAAGGTACCACACATCTGCTCCTGCTCCTACCCTTATGTATCTTTGCTCCTTCTTACTATTTCTGGCTTATTCAGCTACCTGTATAGAGGAAGAAATGCTTAATTTTAGTAACTGACTGCAACCTGAAAACATCGTGTGTCCAGAGACTCAGGAAGCGTGAGCTCCCAGATCCCTTTGATCTGGCTTCCCAGCCTCTTAGGATCTGGCATATCTGCCTCCTTTCTCAGCTCCTCAAAGTCAGGCTTCTCAGCCTCCCAAAGCACCTCACTCCAGACTGTGATCAGCATTTATGGAGACTACAGGTTACTGCAAAACAGGACCCTCTGTGCCCCTACCTTTGGTACACTGCTATTACTACTGAAAGCCACCTGCATGAAACACTACAGCTCATATGTTGCCAAAAGAACTGAACTTCATGCCATGAGTAACGTGCAATTCCCAACCTGCAATCCATGTAACAGTCCTTAACATACAGGTACTCTTTAGATAATGTCACAAATCAAAAATCATAACCCTAACAGTCCATTTTCTTCAACACACACTATTATGCAATACAGTTTGGAAAGAGAAGCATGAAGAAAAAAACAGAGCTACCATCCAATAAACAACTTTGTCTTATTGTTGACAACACATTCTTGTTGGCCACAGATGACAAAAGCAATTTAGAACAATTACAGATTAACCACAAATACAACCAAACCCAAAGTGGATGCAGAGCAACTAAATAGCCACAGTCTATAATACCTCTAAATTAGCTAATTCGTCTCAGTTCATTGATTCTTAACTCAGTAAATTGTTCACCTCCTCTGGCAACGCTTGTTTCAGCAGCAGCTCGATGTTGCCCTCCTGTGGGCCAGAAAAACGGGAGAGTTCTTGTGCTCCTTCACCCTATCAAGAGAAATCTGGGCATGGTTTGCTGAGACAGAGTAAGCACAGATGAGCTGAATCCCTGTGAATCATGTAAATGCAACATTGTTCTCCAGATAAAATCTCTTCTGGACTACTTTTGGAAAAAATCTGCTGCATAGGAAATTATTCCATAGGAATAAACATCTGCATCTTGCCAAATCAACCACAGCTTACAAGATGTTATTTATGCTTTCTTCCAACTGAGAAAGGAGTGGTGATATATGGAGTTTTCTGGAACAAAAAAAAACAAACCCTGCTCTTCATTTTTTTCAGCAGGTTTTAATGGCAGATTGATTTTTTTTTTTTTTACATCCTTTGCCTGAAATTGGGAGGCTTCAATCTTTAGTGACCCAGGCATAAACCATTTTTGCTTAAAATTTGAGGAAGGCCTCTCCCTTGACTAGGCTGGGGTAATCTGTCTACAACAGCCTTGTTACGACACAGTTAGGTGTTTGTCACTGCCCATGTTTTTGTCACTTGGGGACTGCAGGTCCCCATTTCTGTACCAGACTGAATTTGGGGCCCATCTGTATTCCAACCTGTGGCTGAATTGATTTGGGATAATATGTAGTTAGCTTGGTCTCCAGCTACTTTTCCACTTCCTAAGGATGGGATAAAGAGACAAATTCTCCACCAGTAGGAGGTAGGAAATGCTCCAAACCCAGTGACTTGCAAAATACAGACACCACTTAAAAACTGGGAAGCTAATATTTGATTTCTTCATGCCAGAAAACTGGGAAGCTAATATTTGATTTCTTCATGCCAGAAGCAACAGCCAGGAGACAGGATAGGATTACCTGGGCTTTGTGAGAAAAGATCATACTCCTTTTATTGAGCTTAATTCATGAGTAGTGAGAGCGGTTGAGGAGCACAGGGGAAGAGGGCTTGTTTTGGTATTTACATTAGTAATGAATAATTCTTTCTGCAAAGCCCCTAGCACTGTCACATCTGTCACTCCAGCAAGGTTGACTCCCCAAGACTCCTCCAGGAACTGCACAGACCTAAGGGAAGGAAAATGTGTTTGAGGCAGCTGCAAGCAGAAACTGAGCTCCAATTCCTCTTATCAGAGCAGCACAGCTCAGGTCTGTTCCAGGGTCAGTGCCAACCTCGAGGAGAGATGGTCTCACTTCCAGCCTATAAAGTGAGACCATCCTCTGTCCTGCCATGATACTTACGGCCCTCAAGAGCAAAAGCACCTCAAGCAGAGACTTTCAGGTTATTTAATTCCTCTGAAGATGCAAGTTGTCCATAGCATTCTTACGAAAGAACAAACAAAGGGGTTAAATCCTTAGCAATAGAATTTGACTCTACACGTAGTCAACATGAAGCAATCAGTTGCATAGTCTTGACTCACTGGTAAAATCCACCTCTGAATTCAGAAATGCACTTAGTGGTTGGGTTTGACTGTTGCTATGGGCCAAACCAACTTCTTAAATCCAAACATAACCTCAAACTGAGGAAACTGAGGTCAGACAATTGTGGCTTGGGTTCATGTCTGCTTGCTACCAAGTCAAAGGCTTCCCCCTTGAAAACAGAGTGCTAATGATAAGCGACAATCCAAATGCAAACAAGAAAAATGCACCAAGAAAACATCTGGAAGCAATCCTGGTAGGAAGAGAACATGGAGACGTGGCCAAATGCTTCACTGCCAAAGAGGGGTGAAAAAAAAGGAAAATATTTATGACAAGGGGCTTTTCCCTGCCTGTGTTCAAAGATCATCAATAGAGCATCTGTGTAGAATAAAAGACTAGGAAAGTACATACGTGGCGAGGGAATGGGGAAAGTAGAAACTGCTAGAAAAGCAACTCCAGCTTTTTAGCTGCTGATTAGTATGCAGTCAGTTGAGATCTACACAATAAATAGCATAATCAGCATTCACATACATCTGTCCAATAGAGTCTGTAAGAGCCACCATTTTCCCTTAACAATCATCAAGTTTAAATCAGAAATTACC
Source organism: Pseudopipra pipra (assembly GCF_036250125.1). Classification (NCBI taxonomy): domain Eukaryota; kingdom Metazoa; phylum Chordata; class Aves; order Passeriformes; family Pipridae; genus Pseudopipra; species Pseudopipra pipra. The sequence goes on from NW_026991192.1 coordinate 7,501, forward strand.
ATGTGCTGGCAAAAGAAGTAAAATTTCTGAAATCTTTCTTGCCACAATTGATCCATTGATTAAGCAGTAGGATAACACAAGGAGTCAAATTAATCAAAGTCCCTGGAAACTTTTACAGTAGTGCTTAGGCTACAGTGGCTGCTGACTCAATGAATTTAAATGAATTCCAGAGACCAGCTGGCAAAGAAAATATGTTGAAGCAGAAAGAAATTTTAAAAGCAAATCTGTGCATTTCCTGAAAAGCTAATTTTGCTGGATCTTGTTTCTGGGGAGGGGAAAAACAAAACAAAACAAAAAAAACCCCAAACCCATGCAGCTACTTTTCTCTCTTCTGCAGACACTTTAACAGAAACATTCCTCCTTATTCCCTGTCCAGTTCTTACACACACACACACACCTTCAGGGCAGAACTCCAAATATTAGGAGATGGATAGAGATTAAGGACAAATATTTACGCTGTTCTGGGAAGGAGAAAATGAGGGGCAGTAAAAACCAGGTTTTACTCTCTTATAAAAAGAGATGCATGTTGCCAAGAGCACCGATGGCCTGGTTTACATTTCCCAGCTCCCAACACCTCTCTGCAGGAGGCTGAGGCTCCTACCGGGGTCGGGAGAGCCCACAGCCTGGCAGCAGGCAGGACTCATGGTCTCTGTCCTCAGGAATCAGCTTTGGCACACGTCTTCGAGCTGAGCTTCCTCCTCACAGGCTGTAACTACACGAGCCAACTCCCCTCACCAACTCAGGACACAGAAAAATCTGTTGTCTGCTTCTAGAAGACCTGGTTCTGCAGCTGAAAGCACTTTTAACCTACTGTCAAATTATATAATGGAGCAAGAGACAAATTACTGTCTCTTTTCAGCCCTGTTTGAATTGAGTTTCACAGACTTTATTCTTCCTCTGAATCACTTCAGCTCTGAAACAGTCTTCCAGTTAAAAAGCCATTTCTGAAAGTGCCTTCATCCAAATGATAATTCAAATAAAATATACTACACACATTTATTTGTCCTTAATAGCACCTTCCTTGATGGATACATACTTCCCATACATCTAGGAAATGAAACCTGACCAGAGATGTGAAGAATTTGCAAGAAGGCAAGGTCCAATGAGTAAGCAGCTGTTTTATTAGCAGCCATACAACTCTTGATTTAGAGGCTTCATTCACTCAGAGCTGAGAAACTTCTTCTGTGCCTGATGCTATAAATGTCAGTCAGGACTAAAAATGGCAACAGGACATTTCTGTTGCTTCCCAGACATGTCACCCGAGCTCAGTGAAGCTGAACGGGTGATAGAGGAAGCAGATCCCCTGGCAGTGGTGCAGCAGTCTCATCTCTCACATCCACACCTCCTCCTGTGTTCCTGCAGCAAGGACAGCTGTCGAGGGAAAGCAGAGCCATGAAAATAAACAGGTCTCCCAGTGACTGCCCAGCACACACTGAACCCACTCTGCATCTCAAAACTTTTCCACTAATGTGATGAAACCCTGGTGTCTCCAACACTGCTGTGTACTTGCAAAACTATCTGGACTGCCAGATCTGTACTCGATCCTGGCCAAGAATGACCTCTCAACACAAACACAGCATCATTTACCCAGCTGACAGCCCAGCTGTGGTTGAAGAGTGCTGTAGGATAATCAGGGCATCCAGCAGGACACTGGAGGAGACCAGCACCATGGTATTTGTGAAACGGTGCTGACACGTGGCACAAGAGCGACTTGATGTACCTTCGAGTTACCAACAACCTGATTTCTTTGTAAAGAAAGTTGTTCTTCTCCTCTTGTCCTGCAAGTCTGCTTTAACTCAGTGCAAGCAACCACAGGAGTCCCATTGTAATTAAGGATAGTTGCTACATTTTCCATTCTTATAGGAAAGACCGCTTTTAACCCTTTATGCTCCTTTAGTTGTTAATGCATTTATAAAGAGCAAAACCTTAAGTAATCATCAAACAAGATATGGATTCTTTTCTGGATTAGTTTTTAAGGATAGTTTTGGAATTTCTTTTTTTTCCCAGTTAATACTTTCAAAATGCTCTTCCCATTCATCACAGATAGAAAGGAAATCCTGCAGGATGATATGTTTCAAAACTCTAACTTTTGAGCTCACATAAAAGAGTTAATACTTTCTACTAAGAAAAAAATTCTACTGTTTTATTCTCCAATCTGCCACACCCACAAACTCAAAAACCAATCCAAAAAAACTCAAACTGGCTTTACTTACTAAAAAAATTGCCTCTTCTCCTGATAATGACTTCCTTTGACAATAAAATTACATTGAAACAACTGAACTTTGCCAATAGAGAACTTACAAGATAGCTCAAAGATTTCACATTCTATCAGTCAGCAGCTCAGTGAAGCTGAATGGGTGATAGAGCAGGTAATCAAATTATTGTTAACAATGAATATTTATAAAACATAATAGCCCAAGCATTTTACAGTTTTAATATATAAAATGTACATAATTTTTCCTTTATGTCTTTCCCTCTGCAGCCCACAAAGCACACAACCAGTTAATACACTCACTGAAGTATACAAAGAGTTTCCACTTAAATTTTTCTAACTTGACTAAAATCAGTAGGCAAATCCATCAAATTAGAACTGATAAAAATGGCTCTATCCAGCTACCTCTTGTTAAGAAACTTCAAGAAATGGTTCTGTGCAATTTTTTTTTAAATATAGTTTTAAGTTCTATTATTTTTCTGACCTGGCTTTGAAAAGGTACAACCAAACACATATTTCAGTGGTCCTCTGAAATATTTGACAGTGTTTTGTAAGGACTGAAGATAGCAAAGATAAGCAAACAAAAAAAGAGCACCATCAAAAAATAAAATTAGTGCTTCAGTACTTGGAACAGTAAATAATTTCAAAGAAACATGATGGAATTTTACTTCTGGGAGGTAACTGTTATTTTCTCTCATCCAAATAATTAGCAGAAAGGCTTGAAAAAGGGCTCACACCTCTACAGGTAACTTCATACTTACCACATGCACTGTACTGAAATGGCACATCCAACCAACATCTAGGAAAGCAATAAACAAGTTACTCGCTCCATTATGTATTAATAGAATCTCTGTACATTAACAATCGAACAACAGAGTCAGAGGCAGCATTTCATTAGAATGTAAAATGAGTGCTTAAGTGCCAGGTACGGGAGAGACTGTTCACAGTGTAGGGAGGTGGAGGCCTCTCTGAAGACAAGAGGAGGGAAGAGATGCTCCCACAGCATCGCATTGGCTGGTGTTGCTCTTGGCTCCTGCAGTCCGTGAGATTCTGATTTCATACCA
>NW_026991193.1:0-10754 GCF_036250125.1 Pseudopipra pipra
CTGAACCTGAAACCAAGATATGAATTTTCAATAATTTGAGAAAATTTTGCGTTATCACTTCTTTCTTAAATGATTTTTGCAAACCGAAGAATCTACAATCACAAATGTGTCTGTACAACACTGTATAATGACTCTCATAATAATAGGTATTTTCTGGATATTTTTTCATTATTAATAACGTTATTAAATGTAATAAAAAGCCAACTGTCAGAACAATTCCTGTATAGGGATAAATAAGCTCATAGCTAAGATTAATGTCACAGGTATTTCACTTCATAATATTTCAGGAATACAATAAATTTAGTCTAGGAGTATTGGAGAAATAAATACAAGAGAATAGCAAAATCCCAGAAAGCCTTTGGTGTACAAGTCACGTACATTTTCACAAGACTTCATCAGGATCACTCTTGGTGCTCTTTCATTTCAGTGTTTGGCAATTGATGAATCATTAAGAGTGCATCACTCCTATAGCAGATGGAATTATTACTTTTCAAAACCAATAAAAGAGTGGAATGGAATTTACCACAGAGAAAACTGGTGTGGTTTCATAAATCTTCTACTGCTTTCCTCTTTCTGCTTGCAGCTTCATTTCACTGACAGCAACATTGGTAGAATCTTCCTTGGTGGCACTTGTATCAAAAGGAACCATTCGTTTCGTAAGTGCTAGAAATAAGTCACACAAAAAAGTAATTAAGCATCTTTAAAGAAACACATGCAGTCAATGACCTTAGAGGCCTTTTTGAACCCATGATTCTCCAAATTTGCTGACTGACCATTGATGTTTATTTAAAATATCAATTTCATTTTTCAATATTATAATTTATGCAGCAAGTAATACAGTATTAATAAATATTCGATATTCACAAGGCTATGAATTGAGAAACTGACTTATTTTTCTAGAGAAACAGATTTTAATACTTTATAATACAGGCACAGTCAAGAGCTTTCTTATACAGAAGAAACGTAGACAGCATTTTAAAAATATTTTCTAATTTCAGTAAGATACTTTCCATTTAGTTTTCCAGAATTTTTGTTTAAATAAGACAAAACAAACCACTCAAAAAATTTCTGAAGGACTATCTTAACCAAAAGCATGGACTAAAGTCAACAAGTGACACTGAATAGGTGTTCATATGCTGCCATACTGTGTATATACCTTCATGGCAGGTTGCCATGAAATAATGCTTATTTCTAAATAGATTATGTTGCATCAAAATCTAGACAATATAAATTGACGAAACATCTTATGCTAACAAAAAAAATCCAGATGTGGCAAAAGGAAGAAATTAAGCAAAGGAAAGCAGATATCAGCTTATACAACAACATACCCTTCTTCTAATGGCCTTCCTTACATCATAAGCATGTAAGAAAAGTGGTACTCCTGATTGTTTGTAATAAATTGTAGAGTGCAATTTTTAATGATCCAGCAAATTGTAGCAGTATATAACCAAAAGTTATTTAAAAGGGAGCAAGACTTCACAGTTTGATTAGAAGGACTGATATGTTTTCACTTTCAGAAGGAGAATGAAATCACTCTGTTTGGGACATTAGTATAACAGTGAGTTATAAGTTTGCAGCATAAAGTTTTCAGTATTGGTCCAAAACCGTGCTACTGTATGCTATTTCAGTGGTACCTCCTGCAGACAGTATTCAAAGTAAGGTGAAAAACAATAAAGTTCATTGCTAAACTAAATCAATTTGCGTTTTTCTAAGTGATGATGTCAGGTTTCCAATCATTCCAGATTCTTATCCTTAAGCAGCCTTAGAAGGTTTTGTTCTAGAACGGTGTGCCGTGGCATAATGATGTTGCAGTGTCTTTTTACTTTTAATTATGTTACTTATTTATAAATGCCAAAACAAATAGTCTTAAGAACTTATGAAAAAGTATACAAGGAGGGATAAAGAGAGGCATCTGCAATACACTGCAGGAGTTAATTGTTATGACAATAAAATCTGCATTCAGGACAACTTATTTTCATTCAACCATGATATCATTCAAGTATATATCATGTTGACACAAGAGTGTTGTCTATTACCAGAGCCTAAAGGTCAGAGAAGACTGCGACCTCAGCTACAGAAGTTGGGAAAACTGGTGGCTATTTTCTTCTCTGTAAAGTCACAGCTTATGATGCTCTGGAACATAAATTCCCAACAACAACAGAAAGCCTGTAAGACATATACAGTTTCTGGGAAACCATCCAGGTTAAAAACTCGAAGTGATGAAACGTACAAAGAGAAAGGCAGGACTCAATTCACGAAGCTAATGCAAAGCATGTGTAACTCTAGGGATTCCTGTAATAAAAATTTCAGGAAAATACAGTGGCCATTAAAAAGAGTTTCTGAGGGTTATTCTTTAGATAACAACTAGTAGTGACTTTTTGAAGCAACCATTTTGGGCTGATAATAATACAGACTGCAAACCATGTCTAATGAATGCTTCCTTGAATAAATTATTTTCTCAGTTAAACTTTTTCCTTTCTAAGAAAATGGGTATAGAAATAAAAGCACATTCCCACAACATCTTTTGAAATAGTTTGTAATGGAAAAGCTGTTATAGTTGCAGAAATTATACCAGAAACAAAACAGAATGTTAATGTTAATTACTTTTCCTTTTAACTGTTTGCTGCATTGGCAAGTTTTTAGGAAAGATATACATGGACGGAGATTGTTGTTCCCTTATTTACTTCTCATATTATTCGTCCTTTCTTCAAGCACTTCTAAGATTCAATCTCAGGATCCCCCTCACAGATAATTAAATTATATCAAACGTGTCTTCTCTCCTTCCTGGTGCTCTCTACAAAGAGACCCATATTGGGAAGAAAGTTTCTAGTACTATTTATTGACTCTATAGTTTGTAGGGTTTCATGAATTTAAAAAAGACAGAATAAATCACAAAGGCTTGCAAACAGTTCCAAAAGGTAAATTAAAAAAACCCCAGTCCATTCTCTCCTAAGAAGATAGGAGATAATTAATCACAGAAAATAGATGATGACATCTATAGGTAGATTTATTAAAAGCTACAGGAGATTTGGGAGCAAAGATCTCAAATTATACTTCACTGTCAAAGTCTCAAATTATAACTAATTAATATCATTACTGAAATTAAAAGTTCATGGTTCACTATCATGACTGAAGTAGCTGACTTTATCATTTGCCACTCACTGGAAAATCCCCTTAGTGTTAATACCACTGCAGAATTTTCACTGTTCTCAGGAACTATAGCAACAACTTCAAAATACACATTTGACTGGTGAAGATCAGGTTCAGCATAAAGTGATAACAGGTCACTAACCAAAGTCTATGGAGTAATCCACATACCTTACTGCCATAACCACTAAGCAGTGAATTGAATCACTACTGTCTTTCATTCATCACTTATTTTTCAGATCCAGAAAGTTTAGTGCTTAGTGCTGATAAAAACAGTTGAATAAGAGAATAAATACACAGAACTGTTTAATCAGATTGGTATTCAGATCACATGGATCCTATTTCTCTTACAACTGCCTAAAATTTATTAAAAAGTTTTAAAGGAACAAAGTTCTAGCAAGTTCCATTCACGTTAAGCAATATAAAGACATTGTAATATTTTAGGAACATTTATGCTATATTTTTAAATTTCAGTAAGTTTTTGCAGAGGAATCACTCTTGGAATTGTTGAGATTGGAAGTGACTGCTGGAGGTCATCTAGTCCATCATGCCTGCAAGGCATGGGTTACTTCTTTTCTATATCAAAAAGAGGCTGTACTGTACTTTGATTTGCAAGACTTTGACGGGGATGAAGTTTGAGAAAAAGGAAAAATCAACTCTGAGTCAGGGTAAAGTGTTCCTGAAATACAGATGGGATGGAGGCATTTGCTCTTATGCTTTATGCCCATTATTGTTATTCAGTATGCTCTGCAAAAAGATACTAACCACAGCCCACAGATTGTGAAAGGAAAAGAAACCAATTACCTTTAACCTCATCAGATCAACTCAAGACTTAGTAGTGAGCAGTAATGTACTGCAGCACTCATTCTAAGATGCAGCAGTTTCAAAGTACAATGAAGCCTGAAATACGACTTATTACATAGAATGCTACTTACTGAATAGGTTGCCAGTACACAAACTGGCTATATTGAAAAGAAATGGAAGGTGATACCCTTCCGAAGGAAAGTATTCTGATACTCGTGTACTGATATGCTCAAAAAAAAAAAAACAAAAACACCTTTTTTTTGTAAGTTATTTTTGACACTTATGCAAAGATGTGCCTGTACCAGATCAAGAGCTACCATGTCCTATCTTTTATTGAGCAAGTTCCTGCTGTATCAGAGATCCTGTGACTTTACATGACCACAAGTTGTATATGCATGAGGGGATAGAAAGAACAGTTAACAAACACTATTGAAGTGGAAACAGTGAATTTAGCTTTTACTGTGAAAATGCTACACAAGCATGAGCCTAACTGGTACCCATGAAAGATCCGGGAAAGAACATAATTTAGGATGTCTCCGGTGCCTGAAAAGATACACAGCTTACAGAGGTATGATTCATCACGCAGAGATTCAGAATCCAAGTGCAGCCCTATTCTTTGGCACAAGTTTAAGTGATGAACAGAATATATTGTAGGTCCTAGTTAGAAAACGCCAAACAACTATCAGCAGGACATAATGAAGTACTTCCTAGACGAAGGCATCTATTCAGTATCTAAAGCTAAAACACAGAAGGATGCTTAAGATGGTTCTAGCACTTCTTTTTTGAAAAGTAAAGTGCCTTACTTTTTCAAGTAAAAAAGGTGTTACAAGAGAAGAATCCGTTACTTGTAGATTTTTTCTGTGATATAATACTTACAGCCTGAATCTGAGAGCAGTGAGCTGGACAAAAAGTTGTTTTGAGTTTGCCAACTAGAAGAGTGAGGAGCCACTTCTATATCAGAAATCTCAGCATCCATTTTCACATCCTATGGAAGCCAAATAAAAATAATTTTATCTGTTACTATCAAGTAGCTGTAAACTTTAACAAAAAACATAGAGTAACACACATACAGGCATATGCTGTGATTTTACACATGCTGGAAAATACTGATTTGAATTCTCAGAATTCTCAGTATTGCAGTTAGGTTCAAACCAATTTGCATATGAATTTCATTCCGATTTCATCACTATAAAATGTCTGCAAAAAACTGCTTTGCCTTGAGAAAATCATTAGTGGCATTGCAAGTCTTTGCCACTACAGTAAGTTGTAAAAATGTTCTCTTTTCAGTTCACATCACATCCACAGTTCAGGGCAAAATATAGTGGCAGGGCAGACATCAGTGAATGATGAATACCTAATCAGTTCACTGAAGTTCCACAAGTAAGTAGTAATAAATATTAAATGCATTTTCCCTGCCACTGAGGAAACTCAAACTTCATTGATTTCTCATATAAAAATACCTGAGGGTACTTTTTAATTTTTTTGTTAAACCATTAAATAAAGTCTAAAGTACAATGCTACTGTTTATGACTAAACCTATACAGCATAGGAAAGGAAAAGGAAAGTCACTTGGTCTATAAGCTAAGAAGAAAAGATAATTTTAAAAAGGTCATTTAAACAAAATCCCTGAAAAATCTCTATTAGCTCAGCAGCAAGTAGTCTCCCGTTACAATACCATCCAAAATAAGATTAAAAGTTTGGCATGGTATCCAAATTACTCAGTTCCCTGAAATGAGAAGAGGTAATAATGCACAAATGCATCAGTTCATAAAACACTCAATCAGGCTCAGTGAATTTTGTTAAAACATTTGCAATTTATCACTCATGCTGATACTAAGTTTTGTAAAATAAATAGAAAACAAAATAAAATTCAACATTAATTTAGAGATACAATGAACTTTTGTTCCATTACTGAAGAAGGATTTACTCCTATTAAGACTAATGGGAATTATACATATTAATCCCCTTATGTGCTGATGAGAGACTTAATACCTAAGGTGTTCATAGCACAATAACAACTTTTAAAGGATACAAAAAAGTTTTTGTTGTTCCATTCTGCTTCCAGAAATGGTATCTTAGAACAGAGCTTTTAAACAAGCAAGGTGCTTCTACCAGTATCTGTGCACAAAATGGCTTTATCTTTATAGAAATTTTAACTTAGAGAATGTGTTTTTTCTCATGTGCTTCATGGGCAATTACATCTGTATGGTGTGTTTGACTAGATGGTCAATTATCTCTAGCTGGGAAACTGTCCTAAAATATTTGTATCTCTCCATAATAACATTTATCTTTAGTTTTCCTCTAGCTTTCTGTTTTGATTTAGCTTCTATTGGTATTCGTTTGTAGTTATTTTATTTTAATATGTTATTTTTACCTTTTTCTTTTTCCCAATTTCTTCTTTATCTGCTATCACTTGGCCTTTTCTTAGTTGAAAAATCAAGATTGTTAAACCTGATGGTATTCTGCCAGCCTCTGGCCTCCTTTTATTACTGGAAATCTTACACTTCAACACATACAAATAGTAATTGTGATTTTTCTGGGCTTCTAAGCAACAGGTATTTTATAGCCATCTGACAAGACTACAGAAGAGCAGGAAGATTGAGTGTGGACAAATGAAATCATAAGAAAGGAAGAAAAATAACTGCCTTTAGGGAAACATTCAACTGTGGTTTAATTTTTCCTCCTTAAAATGAAAAAAGGCTGGGACACAGGATTAGATCGTGTCTGTCTAAGATTAATGTTGGCAAGCAAGCTGAAAGAAGTGCATTATAAGAAAGGCTAGAAAGAAGACCATAACACAGGAAAAAGATTAATTCCACAAGTAATTTTATCTAAAATGGTCAGCGTAAAAATTTAACAAGAAACATGCACTATTTTATCCCATACCAAATATCTGTCTACTTTGTTGCGCAGAGACACCATGTTGTGTACAAAGCATGAATCAAAAATATCAGAAAGAATGAACTTTGATGCCTTCAAACCTACATTCTTCCAGCAATCAATTTTAGAGACTCCCAATTGACAAATAGTAAAATAAAAAAAATTAAACAATGCATTTGAGTTAGTTCCAAAGGAGGGTAAGAAAGGCAAGCATTAAAGAGCTTTTTAGTCTAAGCTAGCCTGATCACTGAAATCAGATTACCACCCGTCTGTTACTTGGTTTTGAACATTCTGTTCTATTTGTAACAGCCGTGACAGCAAAGAGTACTCTATGTCATGTAAAAACCCAATTAGGCCTGACTAAATGGAAGCCATTAAATGCTTTTCGTTGTCTAAAGAAAGAGGAAATATTGTTTTGGAATCAGCTTTATACTGGATTCTGAATATAGAGTTCAAATCACACAAGCTCAGCAAGTTCAGTCAGCTTAGTGCAACAGTATGTTCTACTATCAGCCGATGGCATTCCACTTTGCTTTTCAATGTTTTCTGAATTTCAATGGCTATTGATTTAGTAACTCTTTTGTGGAGGCAAGAGAAGTTCAAGAAACTGAAGATTATCATCAGCAACAGACTGAAAGTGAATGTGCCCTGTTTCTTCAATTCTTTCTTAGAGAAGAGCAAGATGGCTTTTTCAAGTAGCTTAATAGCTTCTTACAACAGCAACTTACTAAGCTAAAATATTCTGTATTTATCTTACCTTTTCCACTTTTACAAAGACATACTGGTAAGTATGTCCTCATTTTACAGAAGGAAGATGGCTATGGATGAGGTGGAGAACATAAACATATTAAAGTTTTGACAGAGTGTGTGTGATCCTAGATTTGAGCTCAACTGCTTAGAGATAGAGGTATGAGTCATTGCCAAAGAATCTGATTTGATTGAAATAAGTAGCAGAAATACTAGTAAGATTCTCTAGTTCTGATTACTTATTTCAATTACATCCATAAGAAATTGTAGTTCTGCTGAAGCAACCTGCTGTCACAATGACATGCAGCAAAGAGTGATATGACAATGAACAAGCTAATAAGATGAGAAAGAAAGTGTGTTAAAAAATGGAAAGGTGAATTCATTACAGGCAATGTTTCTAAACAAGAGCACTGGATTTACATTGCAGGGAGGTAGTTATTCATGTTTAGCTCTGCTATCAGTCCACTAAGTGACCTTTAGCAAATCACTTCCCTACCGTTTGCCTGGATTTCATTTGTATATGAAGAGGCATCATATCTTTATATTGTAAAGAATGTAAAGATCAACTACTGAAAAATTACTATATGTGACCTACAAATTAATCGTCCTTTTCATGGAGGAAACAGGTTTCTATATCTATTTTTTACTTGAAAGGATAAGAGAAAATTGAACAAAACAACTAAAAAAATTGCTATAGACAGAAATTTGATGAAGTAGGTAAACACTTCGGAGTATTAAGACACAGTAAGACACTTTTCTGTGAAATTTGAAAGATTTTTGCGAAGTATCCATGGCACTTTACAATGAAGGCAACATTGCTGCCATTCCGTCAGCCGTGGCAGCTATATTAAATAAAACATTTATGTGTGATTTTACTCCGTGTTTGTACTAGGAGTTAATATACATCAAATAAGGTTATGTTGCTGGTTGAAAGTAATTGGGAAATGAAAGTGGAGTACACACACATACCTTGACTTGCTGGTCTCTTTGCTTTGAATCTTCCAGCTGTTGCTGTAAAGAACTCACTATCTCTTTATACTTCATATACCTTTCCTCAATCATCTCCCTTCGGCAATGGGACTCCTAGAAATTATTGAAAAATCTAGATGATTTCACAATGTGAAAATAAGTTAGTGAATGTTGTCTGACTGTTGTAAACACAGGTATTGTCAAGGATTTTCCATACAGCAAGAATGAGTTAAATATTAACTTCCAGAGGCTGAAATACAGGGGCCATATGAAAGCATAATGTTCTGTACAGAAAAATAACGGTAAAATAAAAATAAGTTAAAATGGAAATGGTCTTATCCTTAACTGGTGAATGACTACTTGTAATTCTTTCCAAAACTCAGCAATATCATACCTTTTAACAAAGAAATTCTGTAATGGTGAAAAATTAATTATAGTACTGTAGAAACAAGCACTTGAAGAAAAAAAGGTTCTAAGGATATGGACTAAACAGTATTTTCAATAAGAAAACATAATGCTTCTCACTGAACAAGCTAATGATTTACTTGAATTAAGAGAACTCCAAGATAACCTGTGAGGTTTATCAAAGATTTACTTTCTCTATCCTTCTCTCTTCCTATGAAAACATTAAGGGAAGAACTGGCTAGAAGTGGAAGACAATCTCTGGCTTTGAAATACTTCATTCATGCATACCATTTGAGAGTGAAACGTGCTATTGTACAAAAAAATCCAGTGTTATTTTTGAATAGAAACATTAATGAAACTAATCTGACATCCTTCTCACAGCAATGTTAAGGAAGAAAGGGCAAGTGTGAAGAAGGCTGTAGATACCCCACATTCAAGCCTTTGCTTTGCCTGCTGAGAGCAGAATTTTTCCTTTAGCAGAAACAGAAGACAAACATCAACCTCTATCAGAGCAAAAAAGCTCTTCTGGAGATACCTGCACATGACATTAAAACTATATATCTCAATGATATTTTTTGTAAAAAAACCCAAGCATTTTAACCAGCATTTCCATTCCTAACTCTGTTAATGATGACAGCAATAAAATTATTAGCTGATGACCTCAGGCAAGAACATTTAGAAAAGAGGTCAAGCAATTATTTTTGAAATTTTATATACGACCAGGATTTTTATTTCTATGCTTCTCACCAATTTTCTTTATTTTACTACCTCATGGAAAAATAAAAAAATTCGATATAGCAAATCAAATGCAAATCATTATGCATTTGTTGATCTGTGGTTTACCACTGATTTAAAATTTATATTTTCCAAGGAGGTTCCAAACCAACTTCATATATGGAAAGTAATTATGGCATAGGGGTCTAGCCACTTAGCTACTGAAGATCTAATCTGAGGCTTATCATTCTTGACAGTATGTCACCACTACTGTCAATATGTTTCAATGTGTCCAAACACACCTTGATTTGATAGTGGAACTGAGAAAATAAATTATAATTATTGTCATGTCAAAACAAACAAAAAGCTGTAAAGGTCATCTATCTTCGCTCATTATGTTAAATACTGAAATAATTTATCTAATTACAAAAATTTCATTTTTTAACATGTAATATCAGAATTTACCACTCAACACAAATATTCTGAACCAGTAACTAGCACATGACCCATTATGCCCTGTTATCAACGTTTGCCTACATTTTGGAGAACCTCACTGATGTTACTATTTAGTACTACATTTATAGCCTCAAATAAATCTGTATAATCATGAAAATTAATTTCTGTATGTTTTTGTCTATATAACATGTGGATATACAATTGTAAATATCTTTTTCAACAATTTATCTGTACATTTAGAGAGAAAATTAATTAACTAAAATATTTTACAACTACTGAAAGAGTCAAATAAAGTCCTTCTCACTCTAGTATCTTTCAAATCTTCTAACAGGCTCAGTTTCTCAGGAACAGACTCCAGATGGCCTAAAGCTGCTCGAGTGCTCTAGAGAACAGAACACAAGTTAAAACATAAAAAAAGAATCAATTCTTTCCTCCATATCAAACATTAAAGCCCTATTGCAGCTATGGAAACAGGTTTATAGGTACGTATGCGTCTGTAAATTGAACAGGTCAACAGTAAACAGGTTGTTAAGGAAAATAGTCACATTAAAACACATAGCACAGCTTCCTTAATTTGAATCTCCATGATCGGTTACCAGTTTATTGAGTAGAACAATACTTATCTACAATTT
>NW_026991194.1:0-174233 GCF_036250125.1 Pseudopipra pipra
GGCAATCATCTATGAAAGGATGGATAGGCTCAATGAGAATGGAATTTGTACAGATTTCAGCTCCTAAATACTAAGAAGCAGTTGCTGAAGGCTGGTTTTCAAAATAGAAACACTGGAGTAAATGGTCATGAAATAGCAAAAGACACATCCCTGACACAGAGGTGACTCCAAGCTCAGTTTCACCTGCCAGTTGAAATGTCAATGTGGTAAGAATTATATTTTGAAATTTAAGACTGGAAAAACTGCTGGTTTTCCTAAACAAGTATGTATTTGTCATAAAAAATTTCAGCCCTAGAATACAAATCTTGGCAGCGTTGCATTAAGAAAAAAATTGGATGATTGTAGTAATTTTATGTAATAATATGTAAATGTATACAGCCAGTAATGACTAAAAAACAGGAAGGTAAACAGTTTACTCATTTACTTGACAGATTCCAACATACAACAGTTAGACAAGAGCATAATATTTTGAAATATACTTACTGTTCTTTATACGGAAGTTAGTAGGAAATCCATGTGACTAAAATAATGAGGAGACATTGATTTGTTTTATATTATCATGTTAGTTATGTCGGAGTACTGATTATTATAAAATAACATTTTATTTCACATGAACACAAATATTTTCTGGTGGTTATGTTATGCTGATTATTTTTTTGGGCAGTGGAGGAAGTATATTTTTTAAATGGTAAATAGAGATACTAATTCCAGATCTTTCCTGTTGTTCTTAAAGAAGATCTTAAGGAACATAGGTTTTTTAAATCACTGTTATGAAAAGGAATACAACTGGATAGAATGGGCTAAAATATTTACCTGTGATAGTTTGCAATGCTCTGCAGACATATTTTTGCCTGCCATGCCATATGAATAAGTAAAATAGGATTAAATGTTTGTGTTTTCATGCCAATCTACAAGCATCCAAGGAATTTCTCTTCTTGAGAAAGCGATATATACCATATATAGTAAGAAATTCTTCAGTTTCTTGGAAAATGCCTTCAAGTGGAGGAATGGATGGTTTATAACCATGAACGATTTTTTTTGCCCCACACAAATGTTGTAACTTCATTTTATTGCAAATGCTAGCAAAGTTCTCCCTGCTGATAACAGTGTTCATCCAAGCTCTGTGAAAGTTGTTTACAGCATCATAACTAAAAGTAAAATGATAAAGGAGCAAATAATTATGTAGCTGCCAATACTTGGAAGATAAGCAAGAATAAGAAGAGCTCTGACTGAAGATTTTTAAATTTATTTTTATTTTTGATGGATTTAATTGCTTTTGTTTTCCTGACAAATATTAAATTCATTTTGCAGAAGTGGAGGCTCTCCAACTGGTTTTTGTATTCCTGTCTGAGAACAGTGACTGGTGCTCTGGCTCTGTACTGACTCATGAATGGTGGTAAGTGCCCTGCAGGGAGACTACAGCAATGTCAGCAGAGGAACTGGCAGTGCAGAGGCAAGAGGAAGCATTGTGGCAGGATAAGCTGCCCCGGAGGAAAACCTGATTGTAAAAGTATGTCATTTAGATGTTCACATACCCAGGAGCCGGGCCGCTGAAGAACCACAGAAACAATCACAAAGTGGTTCAAGCTGCTAAGATTGAACTGGCTCAGGTGAATCTAGACTGACAATATAAGGGTGAATTAATTATAGCTCGGTGGGCCCATGGCACCTCAGGCTATCAAGGAAGATATGCAATGTATAGGTGGGCTCAGGATCTAGAGGTGGACTTGACATGGACACCACGACGTTATCTGTGAATGTGAAATGTGCTGCAATCAAATAAGCCAAGCAGTTAAAGCCTTTCTGGTATGGAAAATGGCTGAAATATAAAGATGGGGAGGTCTGACTGATTATATTACACTCCCAAAAAACGGCCAAGGCAAGTGCCATATGTTAACAGCACTGGAAGCAACCACCAGATGGTAGGAAACATCCTGTGCCCCATGCTTCTGCCTAGAACACTATCCTGGGCCTTGAAAAACAGGACTTACGGTGCCATGACATCCCAGAAAGAATGGAGTCAGACAGTGGAACTCATTTCTGAAATAACCTCAAAGACACCTTGTGGGAACAAGCTGAGTTACTTTGCACCTACATTGAGTTAATCCAAATCAAAAGGGAGGATAGACCTTGGCTAAGCACTTTGAGAGAGAGAATGTTATTTCTCAAAGTGGGAAACCACTTTAAACAGCCTGCAGGATAAGCAGCCACCGCATGATGCGAGTGTGAATGTGTGGGATCAGGGCACTGGTTTGGGACGATCCTGGGAATTCCAGTTGACTAAAAGAAAAACACTGGGTGCTGTTTATGAGAGAATATGAATAAAAGGAGAACACCGAAAAGTGTCAGTGGACAAGTCCCAAAATCGAACTCTGTGTGTGCAGCCTCATTTTCTCCTTCAGTACCCATAACACCTGGGCCAAAAAGGATGGCATTGAGTGGATTTATCATATCCCCTACCATGCACCAACCTTCAGGAAAATTGAACAACACATTGGACAATTAAAGACAACACTGAGATGTTGGGACATTCAAATGTTGGGATACACATTTAACAAAAGCTCCTTGGCTAGCTAACACTAGGAGATCTGACAGTCAAGCTGACCTTGCCTAATAAAACTCTTATGTAATATAGAGGGGGATAAAGTTTTTGTGGTGCACATAAAAATATACTGGGGAAGGCAGCCTGGGTTATTCCTGCCCCAGACAAAGGTAATCCTTATCCACGGGATTGCTTTTGCTCACTGGACACACTTGATGGGTAATGTGGGAAAGATGAAGAAGTCCAATGTGTAACTCAAGGAGGTTTGATTTTAGGTGAGAATAGCCAATAATTTGAATTGTATGGTGTTAATTACTACATGATACTGTACATCATCACTACTATGGTTGTTATATGCCATGTGAACAATATTACAGTAAGAATCACACTAATTAACGAAGAATGAATTTCAATGGAATCAGAACTGGCTTCAGCATGAAACCCTACACATTACCTCTCTTGTCCAGAAGGATCAAGATACAGCCCAAAGTCATGACTAGCTCAACAGACATTTTAGTGGATGGCCCATAGACTGTGGGAGTGATATACGTGAGTATATATCAAAAGACAGGAAGGGTGATAGTGACTAATTGGGATTTATTGGAAAGTACGGGACTGGGGCATGATGTACATGGTATAAAGTAAGGGGTGGATATTGTCCCAGTTTTGGAAGGGATAGAGTTAATTTTGTTCCTTCTAGCTGGTTCCTTCTAGTACTGTGTTTTGGATTTAGTATGAGGATAATTATGAGACTACACTGATGTTTTTGTTGTTACTAAGTGGTGTTTACACTAAGTCAAGGAGTTTTTAGCTTCTCATGCTGTCAGGTCAGCAAGAAGTATGGGATTACACAAGAAGTCAGGAAGGGATACAGCCAAAGAGATATTTTATACCATATGACATCATGTTCAGCATATAAACTAGGAGTAAAGTGGCTTGGGGGCTGCCTCTCAGGAATAGGCTGAGCATGGCCTGTATCAGGAACAGTGTGGCCAACAGGACCAGGGAAGTGATTCCTCCCCTGTACTCAGCACTGGTGAGGCCACACCTCGGTACTGTGTCCAGTTCTGGGCCACTCAGTTCAGGAAGGATATTGAGGTGCTGGAGCAGGTCCAGAGAAGGGCAACGAGGCTGGTGAAGGGACTTGAGCACAAGTCCTATGAGGAGAGGCTGAGGGAGCTGGGGCTGTTTAGCCTGGAGAAGAGGAGGATCAGGGGAGACCTCATCACTCTCTACAGCTCCCTGAAAGGAGGTTGGAGCCAGGTGGGGGTTGGTCTCTTCTCCCAGGCAACAATGAATAAGACAAGAGGGTATGGTCTTAAGGTCTGCCAGGGGAGGTTTAGGTTAGATATCAGGAAGAAATTCTTTACAGAAAGGGTAATCAGACATTGGAATGGGCTGCCCAGGGAGGTTTTTAAGCTGAGACTGGATGTGGCACTAAGTGTCATTGTCTAGTAACCACAGTGGTAGTGGATCAAGAGTTGGACTTGATGATCTCAGAAGTCCCTTCCAACTTGGCTGATTCTATGATTCTGTGATTCTATGATCATTTAGTTGATGGTGAGCAGTTGTTTTTCATTAGCAACATTTGTTTTTCATGAGTTTTAACTTTCTCTCCCTTTGTTATACTTTTCATTACAAATTGTTGTTGTTGTCATAGTTGTTATTATTATTATTATTATTTTTAAATTATCAGACTTTTCTTTCCTCAACCCACAAGTTTTCTTTTTAAGCTTTCTGCTTCTCGCTACCATCCTGTTGTGTGGGAGTGAGTGAGCAGCTGTATGGTGCTTAGTTACTGGCTAGGGTTAACCTGTGACAGTGTTAAACAGGGTTAGATGCACTCTAATATTTGGCTTACACCTTTATTAGAAATACTATCTGTCTCCAAACACCCTTAGTGACAATATACTCCCTTCCCTCAATCTTTCAGATGAGAAAAGAAAAAAAGCTTATCCACAAATATTTTTCATATGTAATCCTTTTTAAGGGGTCCTCCATTTCTTTACAGGGGTATGTAGGCTGCATTACAAAGCTTTCCCACTGTGCACATCTTCATTTGAAAAAGCTTTATTTGTCAGATTTTACTACATCATTAAATGTCTGTAAATACAAGTACTAAGGGCCATTTGTCTGAACTAAGGAGTTCTAATGTTAGCAATGTGATGAAGAGAGACAAAGTGCCATCTAGTGAAAGTAATAATTTAACATAAAGAAAAGGTTAAGATCTTACTGAAGATTAGTTTGACAGTGTTAATTTCCAGATGTGGGTGAATATAGCTGGTGTTTTATTAAGATAATATCACAATGTATGCAGCAAGGCAATTATTACAATTATTCAAATCTATGAATACTCCATGAATTTTTGCAGGTTTTTTTAAGGGAAAAAAACTCCATATTTAATCCTGTTTATGTGTTAAAAGTGAATCATGGTTAAGTTGTGCTGAAAGTGCTGTGGTTATCCTGTAAGATATTTCCCTTCTGAGACACCAACACTTCAGTACAACACAGAGCCTGTGTGGCATCAGTACAACGTGAGTACTATGCAGGACTGAACTGTTGAAGTCAATTAGCAATCAACATGCTTTCCAGAAGAACAAGGTAAATTACATTGGGAACTTCTACCTCTCTCTACCATCTGGTTTGAATGTATTCTTCTACACAAATTGCATAGTGCAGTTTCTCTGAAGTCATTAATGATCTGAATCATTGCATTTGACGTATTTCCCCATGGTAAATAAAAGAAACTTTTTTAAGAAATAGAAAAGATATACTGAGTCACTGTGAAGAAATTTGAGCTAACTAAATCTCAGAGTAAAGGTAATCCGAGACATTATACCACTAGGCAAATCAAAGATTACCCTTTGATTTTCAAACACTGAAGAATGACAAAAGTTTGCCTTAGATTACAGATATACAGTACACAAAGTATATTTAATCCAAGAATTTATATAACCATCAATATGCATGCTTTTATGGGAATATTGTTTTCAGAGGGAAACCAAAGAAAAATGTTAAGTTTGCGTCCTTCTGTCATTCATCCTAAATTCCTGATTGTTTTACAGTATTTAATTACTCTGTATCACTGTGCCTTCTAATCGTAGTGCTTCTCTGTAGTCCTTCAACTATTAAAAAAAAGGCAAAACACTTCAGCATCCCAGTCTGAGTGTTGTGAATATCTCTTCATTGGGGTAAATGAAACAGGCTGGGGAAATATGATCATGGTTTTGTTATTGTATCCTATTCAATGTTAAGCATATTACTAACAGTTCAAAGTTCAACCTTCCTCAAACTGCTTATAACCAGAATAGTTGATGCACCTATGTTTATAAATACACATTCCTAGTACATATATGAAATTACCAGCAGCAGAGTTAATGTGGCAAAAATTGCCTGCATGTAAAATCATTTGCAAATCTTCCTGCCTGTCACCTTCATCCAAATTTCAGAATTGAACCTGACCCCCTGAGTCAATACTACTAGTATTTCTCATCTCTGAAAATACATTTGATAACTTGATATCCTGAGAGAAGGAATCTGAAAAAAAAGTTCCTTTTTCCTTGTGTATGTGAAAGATTAAATCAAAGACTTTGAAGTGATCTCAATTACACAACGTTGGCACCTCTTGCTTAATTTCCCTGGACCTTTACTATTTAATTTGTATCAAATACATTGCTGCATTATTTAGATTATCATGCCTTTCTTTTAACTGGCTTGTTGTTTTACCAGTGTTACTTCCCATTCTCATGATAAACTTACTTTACCTAATTAAAAGTTACTTTATTGTTAATTTGGTATCCCTTTATCTGCAAGTCTCCTGCTAAATCTGAAAGGGTTCATAAATACTATGTAAATCTACATCATAATCAACTACTGTGCCTTTAATGTCTTGACAAAAAGAAAGCCCCTTTCTATAAATTTATTTAGGATTCATAGCGCTGGGATCTGAAAGGATTTGAAAAGCAGAGTAGGTACTGTAAGCAAAGAGTTGCTAAAACCACAGCAGGAAGGATTTGGAATGGTTCTGTGAATGGGAATAGTAGATAGGAAAATTAAAGCTGACCACTAAAAAAAAAAAAATGATACAGAGACAATGGGGTGAAACAATCCCATTTCCACTGTTCCTAGGATGTATCCTGTTAATGCATCCCAGGACACTTGTGTCCCCCGGCAGGTTGGAGCAATAATAAAGGAACAGTGCCAAGCCTGATAGTTCATATATTAGTTTATTCTACCTGCCAGCTAAGCACAAAAAAGAAACAGAACCTGACACTTTGGGGTTAGCTGATTTATTTAAATTCTTCTCTACTTCTATCTTTGTATTATTTTATTTTTAGTTCCCTCTTAGCATTACTTTTGAATAAGAAGTTCCAAGTATGCTTAATCATTGAGAAGTGCCTGACAGTTTCTATAAAAGCAGTAACATTTTCTTTTATTGTAGCTTATGTTGCAGAAAGAGTAGACTTAGAAGCAATAAATACTGAAGCTCAAGGAGAAGACTGAGGATTAATTTCTTTGAATGATTTCTACATACGCTATAGTGTTTTGGTACATAACACTAATCTCTCAATGTTTTATACAATACAGCTGGCAGTAAATCTTCTTACTTGTTGTAGCATATATTGCTAATTAAATCGTTCTATCCTGCCCAAATTTCCTTTTAGGTGTTTGCCTATGTTTCCTAATTTTCTGCTTACACATTGAATCAGTGATTTATCCCATATTTCCCCTTTCTGATGCAAATAAAAGTAAGCAGAGCCAGGAAAAAACAAAGCAAAACAAAACAATAATAGTTGAATATTGTCTGCTATGGAAAAACAGTGGGGAAAGAAGAGCATATCATCAATAGAGACATCAAGCCTCAAACTCAGACCTGAGCTCTACTCCAGCATATCATATAACTTTATGTCAGGAAAGTCTCAGTGTCCTGTATACTATATATACTGTCTCTGTTTGCCTTGTAGGATAAGGATCTAATATCTAGTTATTGCAAATAAGAATACTCACATCTTTCATATAGAAACTTAAAATCCTAAGTTATTGAAATGGTAGAACACCTAGAATTTAGTGTGGTAAATTTGCTCTTCTTGAGTAATCTTCAGTTCTGTGAGTATACTTTAGAATGTCAGTAAAATTGGCTGGATTTAAAACCTTGTCAGATACAAATTTAGGACAACTTAACTATGGCACATAATTTCTCTGCAAAGTTATTGAAAAAAACACCACTCCACAAAAAATCTAATAGGTAAAAATCTGAAATAATACACTGGAAGGGGTTTTAAAATTCTTTAGAGAAATATATGTGCATAATCTATATTCAGTAAGACACATGTCCATATATTTTTACATGCATTTTCTTTATAATAAAAAAGTCAATGTATTCCCAATATTTATACACTTGATCTGAAAATGTAAGTCTTTTGTAAGCAGAAAAATGGTCAAAATACTAGTTGATGGTTTGAAAACACAAGTCTATGTGTGTTTTCTTCACTAATACTTTACAAAATTGTTCCTGTGGATTTGTTTCATAATGTTTTCTTTAAATTATTGGACAGAGAAATCCATTAATAAAAACAGTTACACTTTAAAAAAAAAATCTTTACCTTTTCTGCTGAGAAATCACTTGGTAAGTTATGTCAGGTCATATCAGCAGCATTGGACTGCCCATATAGTGCAATGTGACTGATGCAGGCTGACAAGACATGCAACCCAGTGATATGTTAATCGGGTGGGGAATGGGGTGGGGGCATGAAAGATGGAAATGAATTTGTCTCAGAAGACAAGATGTGAATGTACATAAGCAGAATCACAACTGGCATCAGTGGTTGTCTTCCTGCAATTTCAAAAGGGATCTGAGAACTGCCTGTCCTTACATTTATAAAGCTAGATCTTTCGTTATAACCTGGAGTTGTACAGAGGAGGTACTGAAACAAGTCGCCCTGAATTGTCTCACTGTAGAGAGCCCCACACAAATCTTATCATGTCCTGCTTCAAAACTCATTTGAAAGTGCTTCAATAAGACTCCAGTCAGTACTTAGACCTTGCAGAGGTTCTCTGCAGAAACTTGCATATTGTACAGTCATGGTTGTACATTTTTCAGTATCTCAGTTAAAAACACATTTTTTAATGAACAAACATGCTTTAACATTAGCACTCAGAAAAGCATAAATTAACATGCGAAACACTTTACTCAAGTTCAAAGAAAAGCTCTTAACCTTCAAAGGCATTTCATCATTTGCAGAAAGCTAGTTTCATAATATTGCTTATGGTCTAGTGAGTATCAATGATTCAGAGACACAGAGTTGTGTTGAACATGAAGCCTACACGCAAGAAGCAGCCATAATTCTATTTTCTTGGCAAATGAGCATTAAGTCTACTTAGTGCAATTTCAGTAATTCAAGATGAAGTGAAGACAAGGGGGCATGCAGCTAATGAGGAGTGTTGGTCTGTCAGTATAACAATTCTCTTGTCAGTTATTCTGGGCACGACTACTTAAGTTGCTAAGAATAACTCAACATGGTATTTAATATGCTGTCATAGTGTGTGAAACAGCAGTCATGCTATTTAGGCACCAAGTTAAAAAAACAAAACTACATCTGAGTTTTATGTAAGCCAAAACAATCCAAGGAATAGCTTCATAAGAGCTGCATCTACTCAGTTTTTATGTCAGTCAAAGCTTTTAACAAAAATTTGCTTTTATGGAATAAATGTTCCTGAGGAATATTGGGGTACTTTACAAAACTTAGCAAAGCTCGTCAGCCTTCTGACTCCAGAGAGACAGGTTTGCCCACAGAAATGAAACATCTGAGTTTGTTGTAAAAATTGCTGAAAACCTATACAGTAATATCTAAACCGCCTATACAGTAATATCTACAATTGTTTCTATTTACATAAAATAAGAAAACAAAGGCATTATAATAAAACCATGGCAGGACTGGAACCTCAAGCACAGAACAAGCAAAAAAAGCATGTCTTTTAACATTTTGGGGGAAAATTACCTCCACCCACAGACTCGGTAACAAAATTAAGCTAGAACTCCCTTCTTCATATTGCCTGCTTTAACCACTAAAAGTTCTCCATATCAGATAAATTTTGATGTCAACATCCTATGCAGTTGCAGTACCTACTTAAACACTGGAAGGTGATCTGAAAACACCACAGCAGACACAGCTTAAATTTCCCTTGGCATTAAAGTGTTAAAGACTCTTAGATAGTTCTGAAAATATTTGACAAGGTGATGGCTTGGATCCTAACATCTTCCCCTTATTTCTAGCTAATTATAAGAATGTTTAGAAAACATTAGTCATAGTAGCTTGGAATTCACAGGAGTACTAAAATTAATTAGAACAAAAATGTACAAGTAAAGAAACTCTCACAGTCTTGACCTGAGATATTCTGCAGATTTGTAATGAAGACTGTAGCTACCAAAAGGATTATAAACTGTTACATGATAATCCATACTTGAAATCTGCTCAATTACAGTTCAACAAATGATTTATAATGCATCATTTCAGTGATGCTTTTCTGATTTTCATTATGAGTTTGATTTTCTATAAGTTTTTTTTATTGGGACATTAGCAAACATGGTAACATGAAAAAAGGGATTGTTGAACACCCAAATTCGTCTCTCTCTTTTGTTGCAAATTTTGAGTGATTGAATCCAAATTTTATAAATTCTCCTTAAACTATCTTTGCCCATAGCATGCATAGTGATTTCTTTAACAGGAAAAATACATACCTTTTCTACAAGGCAAGGGATCCTAGCTACTCTAGCATTAGCAGGCATCATTAGGACATTGCTAGGTACAGCTGAACAAGCTTTGCCTCTGTTATGTCATCTATATTCAAGCCACTAATAATAAAATTGTAAGCTGTTATGTAGTTGTCATATCACGAGGAAGTCTTATTCTGATTTAATTAAATTTCTCTAGCAACAGATAAAGACAGAGAATGAAAATAATTAAGCCTATATAGGTTATTCCGTTCATTATTTAAGGAGAAAAATCTCTAACGTTTTATTCTTCACAGGGTTTTTTCAGGAGACTCTTTTCTCAGGTTCTTGCCATTTATTAATGTGTTGATTCATTTTAGCAGGACTGATATCTCTAGTGGGTCATAATTCATTTCTTTTGAATCCCCAACATGCAGAAGCTGTTTCAGAGGATTCTTACCAAATAGTTACAGATGACCTATCATCTGAAATCAGTGTGATGTGTTTAAAGTTGAAGACAGCTGCAATGCACAAATTTGGATTAAATGGCTTGGCCACTGCCCAGACGAATATGCCTCTGGAAGATTCACACCCAGAAGTGCTATGAATGCCCTGCTCAAGAGTACTCAAGGCCAGATCAAAGATCTCGCAAGTTCAGTACCCTGTTTTAAGGCAGATGCAGAAAAAAGGGAGACAAGAAGACCGATAAGCCTTCTTATACTGCATAGAGCCTTAAACACTTTCACATGGCATTCAGAGCAGTACGAGATTCTTAAATCAGTCCTGTACATATTAGCTTCCTAGTGCCAGCTCACTGGGAAATGTTGAATCTTAAATCCTGGCTTTATTCAGCTATAGAAGAAATTGAATTACCCCCTCTGAGGATTCACTTCCTCCACCCATTGAAATGAGAAAGCAAATTCAGTCCCCAAACACTAATGAAGGTAGTGGCTCAGCCATTCCCTTTTTATTTAAAAGTTTATTGTTAGACTACAGTAATGAAGTTGGAAAGCAGGTTTATTTTTTTCTCTCCACACATTGGAATTTACAGTAATTTTCCTCACTTCCATGTCTAGTTACCTGAAAAAACAGTCTATTCTTTGCTTGTTTATTGTCATATAGGAAATAAGTTGTTACACTGTAGCAAAGCTACAGGGAGAGATGGAGAGTTAATTGTAAAACCAAGTCAATTTCTCTCACATGCTTACTATCATACCCGCATACTCATGAGAACTACAGAATGTGTATTCAGATGATGTCTGTCCTCCAGCCAAAAGACATTCCTCCAGGAGACTTGACCATGATTTTAGGTGATGGACTGGGTGACAGAGGACACCAGCTATTCAGTCTTGGTTACAGGTCCTTTCAGATGTTAATAACATGATGAATTTGGATGTGGTTTACACCACTTGAAGTTTACAGAGATTTTAGTCTGCCATCCCACATGAGTGAGTCATTAAGAATTAGGCATTGTCCTGTCTGCTGCTCTGAGTCTCCTAAGAACATGAACAGAGTCATCAGTACACAAAAATGCTACAGCTCTTCATCTGCCTTTGGTCTGTCATTCCCACACACAGTCAGTCCTGGCTGTTTCCTTTCACCTTAATGTTCCAGCTACTATTTCCTACAGTTGCAGGAATATACAGAAGAAAGGCAGGCAGGCCTGGGTATGAAAGGCAAGAGACACCTTTCATCTGTCCTGTAGATGAATTGTTTGAAAAAAAAATGAAAGAAAAAAGAAATTAGTAACAAGTGACCACATCCACAGACTAGCAATTAGTGCAGTTCACTTTCCTGCATTTTTCTCTCAGAACTGCTGTAGTTTAAATTCAGGATAGAATAGTGGACCAGTTACTTGCACTTATTCAACACTGTGCACAAAATGGATATGATTGACATTAATTTGTTGGTTTGGAAAAGCGGGTAATATGTGAATTGCCATTGCAAGATACCTGTTCCAGGACCAAATGAAGAAGGTTCAGCATTATATAAATTGACGAAGGCCTACACTGACTTGTGTGTCAGCTGTACAGTTTGCACAGTCTGATTTCATTTCACTTTTGATATCAGTTCCCCTTCCAGATTAATACTATAATAGCCAGGAAGTTATCTGGCCTCCTGCGATGTGCCTCTTTGCTATATCATCCCAGGTCATTGCTTCTATTTCATTTGTCGTCTTCCTTGGGAACAGAGATTATTAACATATTTCTATTAAATATGTGAAAAGGAATATATTTTCACGTCATAACCTTTATGTAGATGAAAATGAGCATTCCTCATTCCTTTGCCAAGCAAACACTTGTTCAGCTGAATGTTTCTTATTGTGCCAAGAAAATACTTGGTTACTTCATAGTATTAAAAACTATGTGGTTTAGGTCATTCTGATTAACACAGAAGTGTGTGGTCATAGTTGCTTCCTCTCTGTCTACCAGAACAGTTTCTAAATCGAAAGTTTTAACACTATACTCAACAACACTAAAAGCAGATTTGTTAAAAAAATATAGCCTGTGAGATGTCATAGCACTGAAGACAAAAGATGAGCTTAGAGTAATAATGACATTTTGTAGTTATGCGGAGTTTTTCATATTGAATGGTACCATAATGTTTTATAAACTAATACGTGAAAGTAGGCATTCTCAGCTAAAAGAGGGAGTGTAACTGAAGGAGCAGGCATACATTTTGGCAAAAGTATTGCTCTTCTGAGAAGTTCAGATGAGTCTTTTAATTTACCTGTCTTTTGAAGCAGGAACTGTAGAGCAATACTTGTAATTTTTTTCTGTTTACAAATAATTCATTCAATAAAGATTGTTTTATGAATATATGTTTTCCAAAATATTTACAAAGTATGCTTTTTCACTACAATTTGGTGGAATATTTAATGTGAGCTGTACCAATACAATATCTTGCAAAAATTAATCTTACTGTGTACCTCCATAATTAACTAGCGTAACTCCCATTTGCATAAACTATTTAAACCTCTTAAACCATAGAATTATGAATATAGAATGTTGTGGTTTAAGCCCAGGTGGAAACTAAGCACCACACAGCCGCTTGCTCAACCCCTGTCCTGCCCCATTCATCCTGGTGGAATTGGGAAGAGAATCAAAGCAGACCTTGTAAGTTGATATAACAACAGTTTAATAATCAAAAATAAAGTAAAAATACTGTAATAATGGTAAGTGATAATAATAAGGGGAAAAACAAGCGATGCACAATACAATTGCTAACCACCTGCTGATCGATACCAGGCCTGCCTTCCAGAACCCTTGTTCAAAAATTTTGGAACAAATATCTTAATTTTCTCAGTGTGGGAATATTCAGTTTTTCAAGTTAATTTTAAAAATGTACAATTGCTTTGTCTTCATTTGGAAGCAATTTTAAGGTGTAATGGGTTGAAATAGAAATATCTGGCTGAATTTCTCTCCTACATTTTCTGCTACAAATAAACTTTTATTTAGGTAATTACTGCTAATGTAACATGGATGCAATAAACTAGCCAAACTTTTCATTTACACTATTTTGCACAAAAAGAACTGTAACAAAGCACGTTTAGAGTAATATTCTACATCTATGCATTCCTCCCACTTTTCCAAGAAGCTAGTAAGTCAGGGGTTAGATTATGTGTCTCCCTATGTTTCCTCTTAATAATATACTTTGGGCCTATTTTCTCATGAAGTCACTCTCTCAGTTGGATCCAGAGTCAAAACTTTACCTTCAAGCCATCCTGTCCAGCAGCCTAAATGAAGGCTAAACTCTCAGTCTGGGATCTCCCTCTATTTCCCTTTGCCAGCAATATGGCAAAGAGATAATCTCAATTTGAACAAATGGCTGCACTGAAGTGTATTCGCCTCCAAAGTGGTGAAACAAATGTAACTCAGGCACCATGTGCAGACTGTTAAAACTTCATTAGAATTCTTCTCAGCTATGCTAGTCCAGCATTTCAGCTACTAATCCAGGTTAACAGCTCTCCATTTTTTGAGAGAGGCAATAAACAAGAAGATGGCATTTTAAAGGCATCATTGGAGGAAAGCATTAGGCAGTGCATGGCTTAAATTAAGTTTTGTCCTATACAAACTTGCCTTAATAAACTTTCAACTTGTCAAGATATCAGTTGAAACACTTTTAAGATCCAGCACTTCAGTGCAACTAATATTCTTGACATTTGAAATATTATGTGAGGAGCTTCAGGTGTAAAGTGCATTGTAGACAAAACACTTTCTTGCCTCAAAAAGAAACTCATAAAATGGTTGAATTGTCAGGAAAGTGACAGCCAGTAAGGGACAAGAATGCAAATGGATTTAGAGCTGTGGTAGTTCCTGAAGGACAAAGGCATTAAGTTAAGTGACAGTCGGGACACATCTCTGGATTTATAATCTCCTCTCCACTCTCATCCTTGATTGCACCCTGCAGATCACAAGGCTAGCCTAAAGCACAAGGCTTGAGCCAAGTTTAAAACTGAGCCAAGAGAGGATAATGCATGTTATTGAGTTATATCTGAGCTGGATTGTCAAAGGGTTCAGTTCAGGAAAAGTTGATTGAGGGTTATTCCTTTATACCATATTAGTGCTTCACCAAGAAAAAAATAGCATGTCAAGATACTAAATTCTCACCTATACTGGCATGCAAAGTAAAAATCAGTGATGCACTGAGTAGTCATAAATGCTAGGAAATAACATTTCCCACAAAAATAAGAAACTCCTTACCACCTAATCCAAAAGACATGAATAAAGATTTTGGTGCATTTTTTTTGTTTCTTGATTTTCTTGGTTTTGTTTTTTTTGCATTAGCTATTTTGATTCCTGGGTACCAAAGATGAGAAAGAGCTACCTAAACGCCTTTGTAGTATCGCATAGGCATCCATTGATTCAACCCTTTCTAATCATTAGTCCCCTCATAATATATTTGAAATTTCCCCCAAACTATTTCTAAGAACATTTGCTACTCTCAAATTATGTTAATAGTTAATATAGCTGCCTTGCATCACATTTCCTATCAGCTTATTTTTTTCACAGTAAACCACATTGGAAGATCCTCACAGTTCTCACATCCTAGGTTCCATTGTTAGCCAGCAGACCCAAAGTTGGATCTCTTCAGGAGTCAATTTTTCCGTTTTACCTGGTGCTAGCACTTGTTGCTACAGCACCTGTGGGAGAAAAAAAAATAAAAATCACTGTAAGCCCCTACTCTAAATCGGTGCTTATCGTGTACCATATATTACACTACTGACTTTTCTATGCAAATATAAATATCAGTTTAATACTCTGACAGGTTTATTTTTTTCTGGATCTGATCTACTCAGGCTACCAGGTTTGTGTCTGGGGGACTGACAGCTGGCAATGCAGTGATGGCTGCCAGAAACTCCCCTAGGTGGTCATACTCAACATCACAAGTTTCAGGATCAACATTTCTAAAAGCCAGTAATAATTACAGGAGCACCCATTTTCCAAAATAGGATATGAAATACAAACCATGTCTTAAAAGCACAGAGAAGTTATAATCCTGCTATCCAAAACACAAGCCATAAGTTCTGTTATACCTCTTCAAACCCTTTTCACACCTCAAATCCTAGTCTTGGCTGAATTAGTAGTGCTCCTACTTTTGCCAGAGACGTTAAAAGCCATTCTGACCCCACTTTATCAAACGTCTTCTGATCATGCGATCATACTGACCATAAGGTCATGCAGCAACATTACCTTGTCAATCTGCCCAGACTACCAGCCCTGGTCCAAAGGCAATCAAACACAGGTCTATCTGCATATTAGTGGAAAATGCTGGTACAGCAAATTAGACCTCATCCAAGCCCCAGATCACATTCAAAATATCTCAGTGAGAGAACACCAGACATAGTTCTTGACTGCACAGTCTTTTCTGATTCTTCTTGAAACTTCATCCTGTCCCCAGCACTTCAGAGAAAGGGACACATTAGTTCAACATTCAAATGTTAAACTAATGTGTCCATTTTCCCCCACAAAAGAGGGAAAAAAGCATTCCCAATTGAAATATTCCAATTCTAAACATACATTTTTTCAATGAAGTACCTAAAAGAAAGGTTACTGTATATAATACTGTTCCAGTGGACAGCAATCTTCTCATCACAACAGCATCACTTTACAGTTGCAATGGTAGAGTGGTGTGACCAAGGGGTGCTGGAGAACTTTCAGCTTTTGAAGATCACACAAGTACCTGTTAGATCTCTCTACAGAAACCCGTTCATTTCCTCCTCAGAGGGAAGGCAGGAAGACTCTGCCACAAATCATTTTATTAAAGTCAAGCAGTGAAAAATACCTATTTTGACTCAGGCACATAATAGTGAATTCAAATATAATTGAGCTTCATAGGTAGAGAACAACCGTGTATTTTCCTCTATTTTGCAATAACATACTTCCTCCCCTCTCAACTAACTTTGAAGATTTTTTGATAAGTCAAAAAAATAAATCTGGTACCTTGAAAGTAAGACCACCTGTGAAGTGGAATACTAAAAAGGGGGAACAAACAATAACACAACCAAAACCCCAGGACAACCTCAAACCGAAAGCCCCAAAATGAGTTTAAATGGCACCTCAGAATCCTATGCAGGGTGGCAGAGGTGGGGGAAAGCAGGTGGGGTTCCTCAGGGCTGCAAGGCAATCAGTGCTCTCAGGGCCCGGACACATCTGGAGGGCGTAATGCATAAGGTGAGGTTTGTCTTGAGGACTATAAAAGTCTGAGGAAGTTGGAGCAGTTTGGGCTTTGTATATAGCTGTTAGATAAGGTAGGATTTTTTTGGTTTTTTAGCAAAGATAAATGTTAGTTAAATATTTTACTGAAAATTAGGGCTGTTTTAACAAGAGTATTAAGTTCTTTCTGCCACTTTGACTGCTTTTCTGTTCTTTGTTAGGGATTTTAATTGTCTTGGAAGCAACGAGATTGGTAGTGGTACAGTATGAATATATACATGCTTATGTGTTGTGTATTTCTGCCAATACATATGTGAGCAGCATACACTTCTGTAGCATATTGTCACTTTAAAAGAATTGTAATATATGCAGGGAGTAGGAAAAAAATCATTGAAAGTGAAGATCCATGCATGGATCAAACATCTAGTATAAATTTCGGAATATAAATACAGTGACGCTTGAGAGACCCCTTCCCCCTTCCCCAGCAGTGGAGAATTAGGTTATGATTTTGAGGTCATATAGCATCTTGGGTTTTATTCGTGGAGCAAGACTGCCATCTAGCGTCCATTTCTTCGGGGGGGGGCAGTCATGTTCGGAGAGTGGTCTTCTCGCTAATCAGGCCTCGTAGCCTCTCTGCTTGATCTATCCGACCTCGAACTCCTAAATTAAATGTTCTAGGACCAGCTAAGACATATGTCTTAGAACTTCCCATTTGCTTAAACAATATTTAATTGACTTTCTTCTTAACAGAACAATCTCTTATTGAAGAACATTTCAGAGGCACGTAAGCTGATTTCTTGAAGATGGGCATACGATATACTCTCTATTCGTTTCCATGTGTTATCTACATTCTCTCTCCTAAAAATAACTGAAGTCTTAAAAGAATTAGGATATCATTTTTATCTAAGATAAAGCTTCTGATGTACTAAGTCGTTTAGAAAAGAGATCCTCTCTCATTTTAGTGCCATTGTGACAAGAGGGGGCTTCACGTAACACCTGGACCACTGAACACTGCAGATTCCCCTGGAATCAAAGGGCCATTGGGACACTCTAGGGCCTCATGGAAGAGGGAGGCAGTACAGAGAGACCTCAAATTAGAGGTTTGCGCAATCATCCACCAGAGGAAGTTCAACGAGGGGAAGTGCCAGATTCTCTCCCTGGGATGGGGCAACCTCGGTTGTACGGACAGACTGGGAATGACATGTTGCATAGCAGTGCTGGAAAATGGCCTCTGGGATCGTGGTGGATGGCCAGCTGGCCAAGAGTCAGTGGTGCCCTGGCGGGGGCTCACTGCTCGCTCACACAAGGGTTTTCAGACACACGAGTCCTTCCCTTGCACACACCCAGACAGACAGTTCATGGCAGCAGGGGCAGTATCTCCTGGGGCTCCTGCTGCCACGCCCGGAGCCTGGATACATCTCAACCCTTGTGAGGTGCCACTTGCTCTGCCACTATCTGAGAAGCCCCACGGCCTGAGGGATGGGCACAGGGAGCTCTGTCCACAGAAGCACATCCCAGAACTGCATCCAGGGGCTTTGCCAGGGTTTAGTACCGTAAATTCAAAGTGACACCAGACACTCTTTGTCCCACAGAACTTCAAGGCTCCCCCATGAGGCTGATGGCAATTGTACTTGCTCAGGGTCATCTCCCCACACCACCACCAGGTGTGTGCTCAAGACTTGTCTCTTCAATGCAAAGAGAGTCACCCGCCCTAGTCCATCCGTGTCTCTCCAGGGAAGGCTAAAGAACTTCTGTGGGCTGGATGAGAAGCCAGTGCACATGGGAATGGACCACGCCCTTCCCTGGTGGTCCTTCATGTCCTTTTACTGAGTTGAGAGCAATGGGAAAGGGAATGAACCTTTGGACCCGGGGAGCTGAGCCGGGAGGGATGTTCTGCGTCTCGTGCCCCTCGAGCATTCTCAAAAGCGCCTGCCGTGGAGGACAATTCAGGAGTCCCCCCGGGCCAGCAAAAGAGAGATGAGAAGGAAGAGATGATGGCCACGAAAAAAGCTCATGGTCTGTCAATCTTGAACTCCTCGAGACCAATCCTCAGCCCTCCTACCTAGCCCGGCCCCGCCGCCTCCGCGGCGCAGAGCTCCGAACGCCGCCCCGCTGCCGCCGCTCTCGCCGGCCCTCCGGATCCAGCCCGCACCCGACGAGAGCCCGAGAGGCGTCGGCGCCCCGGTACAGTACCCGGGCTTAGTTGGATGAGGAGGACCGTGGACGGAGACGAGAACAGTGGACGGAGACGAAGACAGAGGAGGGAGAGGAGGCGGGGAGGAGGCGGCCCGGCCGGAGCAGAGACGGGGCTATCGGAGGCAGCGAGAAGCCGGGCGGCGGATGGGCGCTTTCGGCGCCAGCGGAGAGCGGGACTGGCGGCGCTGGCCGCGGTTCTGCTCGGTGCGCAAGGCTGGCGTCCGGCGACCGGGGGGCCACGGCTGGAGTTGCCGTGCAGGTCCCTCCAGGGAGGGAGGCTGCCGTCCTGCCTGGCAGGTTCTTCACAGAGCTCCGTCTCCCAACTAGCCTCCCGTCCGTCCCTCCCTCTTCTCCGTAAAGTATTCCCTCGGAACACTCACCTGTCTTTTCTTTGTCGAGCCGTTCCCGTTTCCTTGCTTTACTCTCGGTCCTTCAGAGACCTCCTGCAGTCCGTCCTTCCCCTTTTCTACTTTCCTTTCTCTCTTGCTTAGCTCAGTCGCGCAGCTTCCCATTCTTCAGTGACTCCAAAAATCCACCTCTCTTTCCCGCACTCAACTCTCCAGCAAATTCTAATGGGCACTTCCACAACTGCACACCTTGACAGTCTCGTCAAATTCTTCTCCGTACGGTCCTGACTCTTTCTGTGCCCTGTCTTCTGGGAAGCAATCTCCAGTGCAAAAAGCCATTCTGACGGCTTTTTGTCTTTATCTCCCCGCCAGTGTCTGCAGGCAGAGCCCAGGGCTACTAGGACACATTGGTGGAGACAACGGAAGGCAGTGAGATCATCAGAAAGTGTTCACACGCCAACCTCCGGATCGGCGATTTTATCCCTTTCTACCGGCAGCTCCCGGGTCACAGCACGGAACTCCTCGCGCGCGCTGCTAAAGGGTGCAGAGAGCTGCGTGCGCCAGCGGGGCGGCTGTCGTTGTCGGGAGATGGACGTTGGACCTTCCTCTAACTCTCCGGACCCCCTCTTGGGGACACGGCGCTGTATTCCTTCGCCCTGGCAGACAGGGATTCATTGACACGGTCGCCTTTGGAGCTTTCAGGGGCTTTTCTTAGAAATGCACAACTCGTTTAATACTTTCTACAGGGCAGCAATGTAGCGCCCCTATGAAAAAAGGGCGTTTCACTACTACACAAAGCACGGACCGCAGGAGTTCTCTAAAGGACAGAGAGAAAAGCAAGGGAAAAGAATGGCTTCACAAAAATAAGAGTGGTGAGTGTTTCTTGGGAATGCTTTATGGAGCAGAGGGGGGGACGGACGGGAGGCTAGTTGGGAGACTGAGCTCTGTGAAGAACCTGCCAGGCAGGACGGCAGCCTCGAGGGACCTGCACGGCCACCTCATTCGCGGCCACCACGGTCCCCGGGCGCCAGCCTTGCGCACCGAGCAGAACCGCGGCCAGCGCCGCCAGCCCCGCTCCCCAAAGAGCCGCATCCAGCGATCCGCCGCCCGGCCTCCCGCTGCCCCCAACAGCCCCGTCTCTCTGCTCCGGCCGGTCCGCCTCCTCCCCGCCTCTTCTCCCTCCTCTGCTTTCTTCTCCCTCCCCTGCCCTCCTCAACCAGTTCCGCCTCGGCACTCTGCCCCTCAACCTGCTGCAGATGTGCTGCTTCCACCACATCCAGTTCAGGTGTGACAGGCTCTTCTCTTGTCCTCTGAGCAAGAGGAGCAGCAGGAGGGACACACAAGAGCTCTCCTCACAGAGGCTGCATCGCCAGGAAGTCCAAAGAAGTTCGGAGATTCTGTGCCACGTCCGAGCTTTCTCTGGGGATGCTGCTTCTCCCATGCACTGCCTGGCCGTAGCACTCGTACCACAGCCCCTGACAAAAGCCCAGGTGGTCTTTGTGGCTAGCAGAATTGCTCCTGCTGCCAGCAGGGATGCTCCTCGAGACAGACGAGGAGAGGCTGACCCGGGGAGCTGAGCCGGGAGGGATGTTCTGCGTCTCGTGCCCCTCGAGCATTCTCAAAAGCGCCTGCCGTGGAGGACAATTCAGGAGTCCCCCCGGGCCAGCAAAAGAGAGATGAGAAGGAAGAGATGATGGCCACGAAAAAAGCTCATGGTCTGTCAATCTTGAACTCCTCGAGACCAATCCTCAGCCCTCCCACCTAGCCCGGCCCCGCCGCCTCCGCGGCGCAGAGCTCCGAACGCCGCCCCGCTGCCGCCGCTCTCGCCGGCCCTCCGGATCCAGCCCGCACCCGACGAGAGCCGAGAGGCGTCGGCGCCCCGGTACAAGTACCCGGGCTTAGTTGGATGAGGAGGACCGTGGACGGAGACGAGAACAGTGGACGGAGACGAAGACAGAGGAGGGAGAGGAGGCGGGTGAGGAGGCGGCCCGGCCGGAGCAGAGACGGGGCTATCGGAGGCAGCGAGAAGCCGGGCGGCGGATGGGCGCTTTCGGCGCCAGCGGAGAGCGGGACTGGCGGCGCTGGCCGCGGTTCTGCTCGGTGCGCAAGGCTGGCGCCCGGCGACCGGGGGGCCGCGGCTGGAGTTGCCGTGCAGGTCCCTCTCCTGGCCTGTCCCGGGGATCATCCCTACTGGTAACAGGCGCACTTCTGCTGGTGATAAAGACCACCTGGTCTTTTGTCAGGGGATGTGGCACGAGTGCTGCGGAGAGGCCTTGCATGGAGAAGCACCTTCCCAGAGAAAGCTCGGACGTGGCATGGCATCTCCCACCTTCTTTGGACTTTCTGGCGATGTGGCCTCTGTGAGGAGAGCTCTTCTGTGTCCCTCCTCCTGCTCCTCTTACTCAGAGGACCAGGGAACAGCCCTGTCACATCTGAACTGGATGTGCTGGAACCAGCATATCTGCAGCAGGTTGACGGGCACTCTGAGGCACAGTCCAAAGGTTCATTCCCTTTCCCATTGCTCTCAACTCAGGAAAAGGACATGAAGGACCACCAGGGAAGGGCGTGGTCCATTCCCATGTGCACTGGCTTCTCATCCAGCCCACAGAAGTTCTTTAGCCTTCCCTGGAGAGACACGGATGGACTAGGGCGGGTGAAGAGACTTGAAGAGACAAGTCTTGAGCACACACCTGGTGGTGGTGGGGAGATGACCCTGAGCAAGTACAATTGCCATCAGCCTCATGGGGAAGGAGCCTTGAAGTTCTGTGGGACAAAGAGTGTCTGGTGTCACTTTGAATTTACGGTACTAAACCCTGGCAAAGCCCCTGGATGCAGTTCTGGGATGTGCTTCTGTGGACAGAGCTCCCTGTGCCCATCCCTCAGGCCGTGGGGCTTCTCAGATAGTGGCAGAGCAAGTGGCACCTCACAAGGGTTGAGATGTATCCAGGCTCCGGGCGTGGCAGCAGGAGCCCCAGGAGATACTGCCCCTGCTGCCATGAACTGTCTGTCTGGGTGTGTGCAAGGGAAGGACTCGTGTGTCTGAAAACCCTTGTGTGAGCGAGCAGTGAGCCCCCGCCAGGGCACCACTGACTCTTGGCCAGCTGGCCATCCACCACGATCCCAGAGGCCATTTTCCAGCACTGCTATGCAACATGTCATTCCCAGTCTGTCCGTACAACCGAGGTTGCCCCATCCCAGGGAGAGAATCTGGCACTTCCCCTCGTTGAACTTCCTCTGGTGGATGATTGCGCAAACCTCTAATTTGAGGTCTCTCTGTACTGCCTCCCTCTTCCATGAGGCCCTAGAGTGTCCCAATGGCCCTTTGATTCCAGGGGAATCTGCAGTGTTCAGTGGTCCAGGTGTTACGTGAAGCCCCCTCTTGTCACAATGGCACTAAAATGAGAGAGGATCTCTTTTCTAAACGACTTAGTACATCAGAAGCTTTATCTTAGATAAAAATGATATCCTAATTCTTTTAAGACTTCAGTTATTTTTAGGAGAGAGAATGTAGATAACACATGGAAACGAATAGAGAGTATATCGTATGCCCATCTTCAAGAAATCAGCTTACGTGCCTCTGAAATGTTCTTCAATAAGAGATTGTTCTGTTAAGAAGAAAGTCAATTAAATATTGTTTAAGCAAATGGGAAGTTCTAAGACATATGTCTTAGCTGGTCCTAGAACATTTAATTTAGGAGTTCGAGGTCGGATAGATCAAGCAGAGAGGCTACGAGGCCTGATTAGCGAGAAGACCACTCTCCGAACATGACTGCCCCCCCCCGAAGAAATGGACGCTAGATGGCAGTCTTGCTCCACGAATAAAACCCAAGATGCTATATGACCTCAAAATCATAACCTAATTCTCCACTGCTGGGGAAGGGGGAAGGGGTCTCTCAAGCGTCACTCTATTTATATTCCGAAATTTATACTAGATGTTTGATCCATGCATGGCAGAGTACCCCATGTATTCCCAGCTGACATATTAAAGAAATGTTCGATACAATGGTTTCTGGTCATTGGATTGAATTCTTTTTTTTCCCCCTTTGATTCCATGAAATTCCAAAGATATCTTTTAGGGTTTGTTTAATACCGTGAAGTCCCGCCTCTGAGCACCCCTCAACCTGCTGCAGATGTGCTGCTTCCACCACATGCAGTTCAGATGTGACAGGCTGTTCCCTGGTCCTCTGAGCAAGAGGAGCAGGAGGAGGGGGGACACAGAAGAGATCTCCTCACGGAGGTTGCATCTCCAGGAAGTTCAAAGCAGGTGGGAGATGCCATGCCACATCCGAGCTTTCTCTGGGGATGCTGCTTCTCCCATGCACTGCCTCGCCGTAGCACTCGTACCACAGCCCCTGACAAAAGCCCAGGTGGTCTTTGTGGCTAGCAGAATTGCTCCTGCTGCCAGCAGGGATGCTCCTCGAGACAGACGAGGAGAGGCTGACCCGGGGAGCTGAGCCGGGAGGGATGTTCTGCGTCTCGTGCCCCTCGAGCATTCTCAAAAGCGCCTGCCGTGGAGGACAATTCAGGAGTCCCCCCGGGCCAGCAAAAGAGAGATGAGAAGGAAGAGATGATGGCCACGAAAAAAGCTCATGGTCTGTCAATCTTGAACTCCTCGAGACCAATCCTCAGCCCTCCTACCTAGCCCGGCCCCGCCGCCTCCGCGGCGCAGAGCTCCGAACGCCGCCCCGCTGCCGCCGCTCTCGCCGGCCCTCCGGATCCAGCCCGCACCCGACGAGAGCCCGAGAGGCGTCGGCGCCCCGGTACAGTACCCGGGCTTAGTTGGATGAGGAGGACCGTGGACGGAGACGAGAACAGTGGACGGAGACGAAGACAGAGGAGGGAGAGGAGGCGGGGAGGAGGCGGCCCGGCCGGAGCAGAGACGGGGCTATCGGAGGCAGCGAGAAGCCGGGCGGCGGATGGGCGCTTTCGGCGCCAGCGGAGAGCGGGACTGGCGGCGCTGGCCGCGGTTCTGCTCGGTGCGCAAGGCTGGCGCCCGGCGACCGGGGGGCCGCGGCTGGAGTTGCCGTGCAGGTCCCTCTCCTGGCCTGTCCCGGGGATCATCCCTACTGGTAACAGGCGCACTTCTGCTGGTGATAAAGACCACCTGGTCTTTTGTCAGGGGATGTGGCACGAGTGCTGCGGAGAGGCCTTGCATGGGAGAAGCACCTTCCCCAGAGAAAGCTCGGACGTGGCATGGCATCTCCCACCTTCTTTGGACTTTCTGGCGATGTGGCCTCTGTGAGGAGAGCTCTTCTGTGTCCCTCCTCCTGCTCCTCTTACTCAGAGGACCAGGGAACAGCCTGTCACATCTGAACTGGATGTGCTGGAACCAGCATATCTGCAGCAGGTTGACGGGCACTCTGAGGCACAGTCCAAAGGTTCATTCCCTTTCCCATTGCTCTCAACTCAGGAAAAGGACATGAAGGACCACCAGGGAAGGGCGTGGTCCATTCCCATGTGCACTGGCTTCTCATCCAGCCCACAGAAGTTCTTTAGCCTTCCCTGGAGAGACACGGATGGACTAGGGCGGGTGAAGAGACTTGAAGAGACAAGTCTTGAGCACACACCTGGTGGTGGTGTGGGGAGATGACCCTGAGCAAGTACAATTGCCATCAGCCTCATGGGGGAGCCTTGAAGTTCTGTGGGACAAAGAGTGTCTGGTGTCACTTTGAATTTACGGTACTAAACCCTGGCAAAGCCCCTGGATGCAGTTCTGGGATGTGCTTCTGTGGACAGAGCTCCCTGTGCCCATCCCTCAGGCCGTGGGGCTTCTCAGATAGTGGCAGAGCAAGTGGCACCTCACAAGGGTTGAGATGTATCCAGGCTCCGGGCGTGGCAGCAGGAGCCCCAGGAGATACTGCCCCTGCTGCCATGAACTGTCTGTCTGGGTGTGTGCAAGGGAAGGACTCGTGTGTCTGAAAACCCTTGTGTGAGCGAGCAGTGAGCCCCCGCCAGGGCACCACTGACTCTTGGCCAGCTGGCCATCCACCACGATCCCAGAGGCCATTTTCCAGCACTGCTATGCAACATGTCATTCCCAGTCTGTCCGTACAACCGAGGTTGCCCCATCCCAGGGAGAGAATCTGGCACTTCCCCTCGTTGAACTTCCTCTGGTGGATGATTGCGCAAACCTCTAATTTGAGGTCTCTCTGTACTGCCTCCCTCTTCCATGAGGCCCTAGAGTGTCCCAATGGCCCTTTGATTCCAGGGGAATCTGCAGTGTTCAGTGGTCCAGGTGTTACGTGAAGCCCCCTCTTGTCACAATGGCACTAAAATGAGAGAGGATCTCTTTTCTAAACGACTTAGTACATCAGAAGCTTTATCTTAGATAAAAATGATATCCTAATTCTTTTAAGACTTCAGTTATTTTTAGGAGAGAGAATGTAGATAACACATGGAAACGAATAGAGAGTATATCGTATGCCCATCTTCAAGAAATCAGCTTACGTGCCTCTGAAATGTTCTTCAATAAGAGATTGTTCTGTTAAGAAGAAAGTCAATTAAATATTGTTTAAGCAAATGGGAAGTTCTAAGACATATGTCTTAGCTGGTCCTAGAACATTTAATTTAGGAGTTCGAGGTCGGATAGATCAAGCAGAGAGGCTACGAGGCCTGATTAGCGAGAAGACCACTCTCCGAACATGACTGCCCCCCCCCGAAGAAATGGACGCTAGATGGCAGTCTTGCTCCACGAATAAAACCCAAGATGCTATATGACCTCAAAATCATAACCTAATTCTCCACTGCTGGGGAAGGGGGAAGGGGTCTCTCAAGCGTCACTCTATTTATATTCCGAAATTTATACTAGATGTTTGATCCATGCATGGCAGAGTACCCCATGTATTCCCAGCTGACATATTAAAGAAATGTTCGATACAATGGTTTCTGGTCATTGGATTGAATTCTTTTTTTTCCCCCTTTGATTCCATG
This sequence comes from Pseudopipra pipra, assembly GCF_036250125.1. Lineage (NCBI taxonomy): Eukaryota > Metazoa > Chordata > Aves > Passeriformes > Pipridae > Pseudopipra > Pseudopipra pipra. Next base: position 26,383 of record NW_026991194.1, read on the forward strand.
AAATTCCAAAGATATCTTTTAGGGTTTGTTTAATACCGTGAAGTCCCGCCTCTGAGCACCCCTCAACCTGCTGCAGATGTGCTGCTTCCACCACATGCAGTTCAGATGTGACAGGCTGTTCCCTGGTCCTCTGAGCAAGAGGAGCAGGAGGAGGGGGGACACAGAAGAGATCTCCTCACGGAGGTTGCATCTCCAGGAAGTTCAAAGCAGGTGGGAGATGCCATGCCACATCCGAGCTTTCTCTGGGGATGCTGCTTCTCCCATGCACTGCCTCGCCGTAGCACTCGTACCACAGCCCCTGACAAAAGCCCAGGTGGTCTTTGTGGCTAGCAGAATTGCTCCTGCTGCCAGCAGGGATGCTCCTCGAGACAGACGAGGAGAGGCTGACCCGGGGAGCTGAGCCGGGAGGGATGTTCTGCGTCTCGTGCCCCTCGAGCATTCTCAAAAGCGCCTGCCGTGGAGGACAATTCAGGAGTCCCCCCGGGCCAGCAAAAGAGAGATGAGAAGGAAGAGATGATGGCCACGAAAAAAGCTCATGGTCTGTCAATCTTGAACTCCTCGAGACCAATCCTCAGCCCTCCTACCTAGCCCGGCCCCGCCGCCTCCGCGGCGCAGAGCTCCGAACGCCGCCCCGCTGCCGCCGCTCTCGCCGGCCCTCCGGATCCAGCCCGCACCCGACGAGAGCCCGAGAGGCGTCGGCGCCCCGGTACAGTACCCGGGCTTAGTTGGATGAGGAGGACCGTGGACGGAGACGAGAACAGTGGACGGAGACGAAGACAGAGGAGGGAGAGGAGGCGGGGAGGAGGCGGCCCGGCCGGAGCAGAGACGGGGCTATCGGAGGCAGCGAGAAGCCGGGCGGCGGATGGGCGCTTTCGGCGCCAGCGGAGAGCGGGACTGGCGGCGCTGGCCGCGGTTCTGCTCGGTGCGCAAGGCTGGCGTCCGGCGACCGGGGGGCCACGGCTGGAGTTGCCGTGCAGTCCCTCCAGGGAGGGAGGCTGCCGTCCTGCCTGGCAGGTTCTTCACAGAGCTCCGTCTCCCAACTAGCCTCCCGTCCGTCCCTCCCTCTTCTCCGTAAAGTATTCCCTCGGAACACTCACCTGTCTTTTCTTTGTCGAGCCGTTCCCGTTTCCTTGCTTTACTCTCGGTCCTTCAGAGACCTCCTGCAGTCCGTCCTTCCCCTTTTCTACTTTCCTTTCTCTCTTGCTTAGCTCAGTCGCGCAGCTTCCCATTCTTCAGTGACTCCAAAAATCCACCTCTCTTTCCCGCACTCAACTCTCCAGCAAATTCTAATGGGCACTTCCACAACTGCACACCTTGACAGTCTCGTCAAATTCTTCTCCGTACGGTCCTGACTCTTTCTGTGCCCTGTCTTCTGGGAAGCAACCTCCAGTGCAAAAAGCCATTCTGACGGCTTTTTGTCTTTATCTCCCCGCCAGTGTCTGCAGGCAGAGCCCAGGGCTACTAGGACACATTGGTGGAGACAACGGAAGGCAGTGAGATCATCAGAAAGTGTTCACACGCCAACCTCCGGATCGGCGATTTTATCCCTTTCTACGGCAGCTCCCGGGTCACAGCACGGAACTCCTCGCGCGCGCTGCTAAAGGGTGCAGAGAGCTGCGTGCGCCAGCGGGGCGGCTGTCGTTGTCGGGAGATGGACGTTGGACCTTCCCTCTAACTCTCCGGACCCCCTCTTGGGACACGGCGCTGTATTCCTTCGCCCTGGCAGACAGGGATTCATTGACACGGTCGCCTTTGGAGCTTTCAGGGGCTTTTCTTAGAAATGCACAACTCGTTTAATACTTTCTACAGGGCAGCAATGTAGCGCCCCTATGAAAAAAAGGGCGTTTCACTACTACACAAAGCACGGACCGCAGGAGTTCTCTAAAGGACAGAGAGAAAAGCAAGGAAAAGAATGGCTTCACAAAAATAAGAGTGGTGAGTGTTTCGTGGGAATGCTTTATGGAGCAGAGGGGGGGACGGACGGGAGGCTAGTTGGGAGACTGAGCTCTGTGAAGAACCTGCCAGGCAGGACGGCAGCCTCGAGGGACCTGCACGGCCACCTCATTCGCGGCCACCACGGTCCCCGGGCGCCAGCCTTGCGCACCGAGCAGAACCGCGGCCAGCGCCGCCAGCCCCGCTCCCCAAAGAGCCGCATCCAGCGATCCGCCGCCCGGCCTCCCGCTGCCCCAACAGCCCCGTCTCTCTGCTCCGGCCGGTCCGCCTCCTCCCCGCCTCCTCTCCCTCCTCTGCTTTCTTCTCCCTCCCCTGCCCTCCTCAACCAGTTCCGCCTCGGCACTCTGCCCCTCAACCTGCTGCAGATGTGCTGCTTCCACCACATCCAGTTCAGGTGTGACAGGCTCTTCTCTTGTCCTCTGAGCAAGAGGAGCAGCAGGAGGACACACAAGAGCTCTCCTCACAGAGGCTGCATCGCCAGGAAGTCCAAAGAAGTTCGGAGATTCTGTGCCACGTCCGAGCTTTCTCTGGGGATGCTGCTTCTCCCATGCACTGCCTCGCCGTAGCACTCGTACCACAGCCCCTGACAAAAGCCCAGGTGGTCTTTGTGGCTAGCAGAATTGCTCCTGCTGCCAGCAGGGATGCTCCTCGAGACAGACGAGGAGAGGCTGACCCGGGGAGCTGAGCCGGGAGGGATGTTCTGCGTCTCGTGCCCCTCGAGCATTCTCAAAAGCGCCTGCCGTGGAGGACAATTCAGGAGTCCCCCCGGGCCAGCAAAAGAGAGATGAGAAGGAAGAGATGATGGCCACGAAAAAAGCTCATGGTCTGTCAATCTTGAACTCCTCGAGACCAATCCTCAGCCCTCCCACCTAGCCCGGCCCCGCCGCCTCCGCGGCGCAGAGCTCCGAACGCCGCCCCGCTGCCGCCGCTCTCGCCGGCCCTCCGGATCCAGCCCGCACCGACGAGAGCCCGAGAGGCGTCGGCGCCCCGGTACAGTACCCGGGCTTAGTTGGATGAGGAGGACCGTGGACGGAGACGAGAACAGTGGACGGAGACGAAGACAGAGGAGGGAGAGGAGGCGGGGAGGAGGCGGCCCGGCCGGAGCAGAGACGGGGCTATCGGAGGCAGCGAGAAGCCGGGCGGCGGATGGGCGCTTTCGGCGCCAGCGGAGAGCGGGACTGGCGGCGCTGGCCGCGGTTCTGCTCGGTGTGCAAGGCTGGCGCCCGGCGACCGGGGGGCCGCGGCTGGAGTTGCCGTGCAGGTCCCTCTCCTGGCCTGTCCCGGGGATCATCCCTACTGGTAACAGGCGCACTTCTGCTGGTGATAAAGACCACCTGGTCTTTTGTCAGGGGATGTGGCACGAGTGCTGCGGAGAGGCCTTGCATGGGAGAAGCACCTTCCCCAGAGAAAGCTCGGACGTGGCATGGCATCTCCCACCTTCTTTGGACTTTCTGGCGATGTGGCCTCTGTGAGGAGAGCTCTTCTGTGTCCCTCCTCCTGCTCCTCTTACTCAGAGGACCAGGGAACAGCCTGTCACATCTGAACTGGATGTGCTGGAACCAGCATATCTGCAGCAGGTTGACGGGCACTCTGAGGCACAGTCCAAAGGTTCATTCCCTTTCCCATTGCTCTCAACTCAGGAAAAGGACATGAAGGACCACCAGGGAAGGGCGTGGTCCATTCCCATGTGCACTGGCTTCTCATCCAGCCCACAGAAGTTCTTTAGCCTTCCCTGGAGAGACACGGATGGACTAGGGCGGGTGAAGAGACTTGAAGAGACAAGTCTTGAGCACACACCTGGTGGTGGTGTGGGGAGATGACCCTGAGCAAGTACAATTGCCATCAGCCTCATGGGGGAGCCTTGAAGTTCTGTGGGACAAAGAGTGTCTGGTGTCACTTTGAATTTACGGTACTAAACCCTGGCAAAGCCCCTGGATGCAGTTCTGGGATGTGCTTCTGTGGACAGAGCTCCCTGTGCCCATCCCTCAGGCCGTGGGGCTTCTCAGATAGTGGCAGAGCAAGTGGCACCTCACAAGGGTTGAGATGTATCCAGGCTCCGGGCGTGGCAGCAGGAGCCCCAGGAGATACTGCCCCTGCTGCCATGAACTGTCTGTCTGGGTGTGTGCAAGGGAAGGACTCGTGTGTCTGAAAACCCTTGTGTGAGCGAGCAGTGAGCCCCCGCCAGGGCACCACTGACTCTTGGCCAGCTGGCCATCCACCACGATCCCAGAGGCCATTTTCCAGCACTGCTATGCAACATGTCATTCCCAGTCTGTCCGTACAACCGAGGTTGCCCCATCCCAGGGAGAGAATCTGGCACTTCCCCTCGTTGAACTTCCTCTGGTGGATGATTGCGCAAACCTCTAATTTGAGGTCTCTCTGTACTGCCTCCCTCTTCCATGAGGCCCTAGAGTGTCCCAATGGCCCTTTGATTCCAGGGGAATCTGCAGTGTTCAGTGGTCCAGGTGTTACGTGAAGCCCCCTCTTGTCACAATGGCACTAAAATGAGAGAGGATCTCTTTTCTAAACGACTTAGTACATCAGAAGCTTTATCTTAGATAAAAATGATATCCTAATTCTTTTAAGACTTCAGTTATTTTTAGGAGAGAGAATGTAGATAACACATGGAAACGAATAGAGAGTATATCGTATGCCCATCTTCAAGAAATCAGCTTACGTGCCTCTGAAATGTTCTTCAATAAGAGATTGTTCTGTTAAGAAGAAAGTCAATTAAATATTGTTTAAGCAAATGGGAAGTTCTAAGACATATGTCTTAGCTGGTCCTAGAACATTTAATTTAGGAGTTCGAGGTCGGATAGATCAAGCAGAGAGGCTACGAGGCCTGATTAGCGAGAAGACCACTCTCCGAACATGACTGCCCCCCCCCGAAGAAATGGACGCTAGATGGCAGTCTTGCTCCACGAATAAAACCCAAGATGCTATATGACCTCAAAATCATAACCTAATTCTCCACTGCTGGGGAAGGGGGAAGGGGTCTCTCAAGCGTCACTCTATTTATATTCCGAAATTTATACTAGATGTTTGATCCATGCATGGCAGAGTACCCCATGTATTCCCAGCTGACATATTAAAGAAATGTTCGATACAATGGTTTCTGGTCATTGGATTGAATTCTTTTTTTTCCCCCTTTGATTCCATGAAATTCCAAAGATATCTTTTAGGGTTTGTTTAATACCGTGAAGTCCCGCCTCTGAGCACCCCTCAACCTGCTGCAGATGTGCTGCTTCCACCACATGCAGTTCAGATGTGACAGGCTGTTCCCTGGTCCTCTGAGCAAGAGGAGCAGGAGGAGGGGGGACACAGAAGAGATCTCCTCACGGAGGTTGCATCTCCAGGAAGTTCAAAGCAGGTGGGAGATGCCATGCCACATCCGAGCTTTCTCTGGGGATGCTGCTTCTCCCATGCACTGCCTCGCCGTAGCACTCGTACCACAGCCCCTGACAAAAGCCCAGGTGGTCTTTGTGGCTAGCAGAATTGCTCCTGCTGCCAGCAGGGATGCTCCCCGAGACAGACGAGGAGAGGCTGACCCGGGGAGCTGAGCCGGGAGGGATGTTCTGCGTCTCGTGCCCCTCGAGCATTCTCAAAAGCGCCTGCCGTGGAGGACAATTCAGGAGTCCCCCCGGGCCAGCAAAAGAGAGATGAGAAGGAAGAGATGATGGCCACGAAAAAAGCTCATGGTCTGTCAATCTTGAACTCCTCGAGACCAATCCTCAGCCCTCCCACCTTGCCCGGCCCCGCCGCCTCCGCGGCGCAGAGCTCCGAACGCCGCCCCGCTGCCGCCGCTCTCGCCAGCCCTCCGGATCCAGCCCGCACCCGACGAGAGCCCGAGAGGCGTCGGCGCCCCGGTACAGTACCCGGGCTTAGTTGGATGAGGAGGACCGTGGACGGAGACGAGAACAGTGGACGGAGACGAAGACAGAGGAGGGAGAGGAGGCGGGGAGGAGGCGGCCCGGCCGGAGCAGAGACGGGGCTATCGGAGGCAGCGAGAAGCCGGGCGGCGGATGGGCGCATTGGGCGCCGGCGGAGAGCGGGACTGGCGGCGCTGGCCGCGGTTCTGCTCGGTGCGCAAGGCTGGCGTCCGGCGACCGGGGGGCCACGGCTGGAGTTGCCGTGCAGGTCCCTCCAGGGAGGGAGGCTGCCGTCCTGCCTGGCAGGTTCTTCACAGAGCTCCGTCTCCCAACTAGCCTCCCGTCCGTCCCTCCCTCTTCTCCGTAAAGTATTCCCTCGGAACACTCACCTGTCTTTTCTTTGTCGAGCCGTTCCCGTTTCCTTGCTTTACTCTCGGTCCTTCAGAGACCTCCTGCAGTCCGTCCTTCCCTTTTTCTACTTTCCTTTCTCTCTTGCTTAGCTCAGTCACGCAGCTTCCCATTCTTCAGTGACTCCAAAAATCCACCTCTCTTTCCCGCACTCAACTCTCCAGCAAATTCTAATGGGCACTTCCACAACGGCACACCTTGACAGTCTCGTCAAATTCTTCTCCGTACGGTCCTGACTCTTTCTGTGCCCTGTCTTCTGGGAAGCAACCTCCAGTGCAAAAAGCCATTCTGACGGCTTTTTGTCTTTATCTCCCCGCCAGTGTCTGCATGTTGAGGCCTGCACCATCATGACATGTCTGGGCTTTATGAGGTCAGTGCCAAGAGGAGGCCTGAACCATTATGAGGTGACTGGGCTTTATGAGGTCAGTGTGATGAGGAGGTCTGCATCATTATGACATGTCTGGGCTTTATGAGGTGACTGTGATGATGAGGAGTGCCCCATTATGACATGTCTGGGCTTTATGAGGTCTGTGCCATGAGGAGGCCTGCACAATTATGACATACCTGGGCTTTATGAGGTGAGTGTGATGTTGAGGTCTGCACCCTTATGACATGTCTGGGCTTCATGAGGTCAGTGCCATGAGGAGGCCTGCACCATTATGACATGTCTGGGCTTTATGAGGTCAGTGTGATGATGAGGCCTGCACCATTATGACATGTCTGGGCTTTATCAGGTCACTGTGATGATGAGGCCTGCACCATTATGACATGTCTGGGCTTTATGAGGTCAGTGTGATGATGAGACCTGCACCCTTATGACATCTCTGGGCTTTATGAGGTCACTGTGATGATGAGGCCTGCCCCATTATGACATGTCTGGGCTTTATGAGGTCAGTGTGATGAGGAGGCCTGCACCATTATGACATGTCTGGGCTTTATAAGGTGAGTGTGATGTTGAGGCCTGCACCATTATGACATGTCTGGGCTTTATGAGGTCAGCGCCAAGAGGAGGCCTGAACCATTATGAGGTGACTGGGCTTTATGAGGTCAGTGTGATGAGGAGGCCTGCATCATTATGACATGTCTGGGCTTTTTGAGGTGACTGTGTTGATGAGAACTGCCCCATTATGACATGTCTGGGCTTTATGAGGTCTGTGCCATGAGGAGGTCTGCGTCATTATGACATGCCTGGGCTTTATGAGGCCAGTGTGATGATGAGGCCAGCACAATTATGATGTGTCTGAGCTTCATGAGGTCAGTGCCATGAGGAGGCCTGCACCATTATGACATGTCTGGGCGTTATGAGGTCAGTGTGATGATGAGGCGTGCACCATTATGACATGTCTGGGCTTTATGAGGTCAGTGTGATGATGAGACCTGCACCATTACGAAGTGTCAGGGCTTTATGAGGTCAGTGCCATGACGGGGCTTGCACCATTATGACATGTCTGGGCTTTATGAGGTCAGTGCCATGAGGAGGCCTGGGCCATTATGACATGTCCGGGGTTTATGAGGTCAGTGCCATGAGGAGGCCTGCACCATTATGACATGTCTGGGTTTATGAGGTCAGTGTGATGATGAGACCTGCACCATTATGACATATCTGGACTTTACGAGGTCAGTGCCATGATGAGACATGCACCATTATGACATGTCTGGGCTTTTTGAGGTCAGTGTGATGATGAGACCTGCACAAATATGAGTTGTCTGGGCTTTATCAGGTGACTGTGACGATGAGGCCTGCATTATTATGACATGTCTGGGCTTAATGAGGTCAGTGTGATGATGAGGCCTGCACCATTATGCGGTGTCTGGGCTTTATGAGGTCAGTGTGATGAGGAGGCCTGCACCATTATGAGGGGACTGGGCTTTATGAGGTCAGTGTGATGAGGAGGCCTGCACCATTATGCCGTGTCTGGGCGTTATGAGGTCAGTTTCATGATGAGGCTTGCATCATTATGACATGTCTGGGCTTTATGCGGTGACTGCGATGATGAGGACTGTCCCATTATGACATGTCTGGGGTTTATGAGGTCTGTGCCATGAGGAGGCCTGCACCATTATGACATGCCTGGGCTTTATGAGGTCAGTGTGATGTTGAGGTCTGCACCATTATGACATGTCTGGGCTTCATGAGGTCAGTGCCATGAGGAGGCCTGCACTATTATGACATGTCTGGGCTTTCTGAGGTCAGTGTGATGATGAGGCCTGCACCATTATGACATGTCTGGGCTTTATGAGGTCACTGTGATGATGAGGCCTGCACCATTATGACATGTCTGGGCTTTATGAGGTCAGTGCCATGAGGAGGCCTGCACCATTAAGACATGTCTGGGCTTTATGAGGTCACTGTGATGATGAGGCCTGCACCATTATGACATGTCTGGGCGTTATGAGGTCAGTGTGATGATGAGGCCTGCACCATTATGACATGTCTGGGCTTTATGAGGTCTGTGTGATGATGAGCCCTGCACCCTTATGACATCTCTGGGCTTTATGAGGTCACTGTGATGATGAGGCCTGCACCATTATGACATGTCTGGGCTTTATGAGGTAACTGTGATGATGAGACCTGCACCATTATGACATGTCTGGGCTTTATGAGGTCAGTGTGGTGATGAGGCCTGCACCATTATGACATATCTGGACTTTATGAGGTCAGTGCCATGAGGAGGCCTGCACCATTATGACATGTCTGGGCTTTACGAGGTCAGTGCCATGATGAGACATGCGCCATTATGACATGTCTGGGCTTTTTGAGGTCAGTGTGATGATGAGACCTGCACAAATATGAGTTGTATGTGCTTTATCAGGTGACTGTGACGATGAGGCCTGCATCATTATGACATGTCTGGGCTTTATGAGGTCAGTGTGATGATGAGGCCTGCACCATTATGAGGTGTCTGGGCTTTATGAGGTGAGTGTGATGTTGAGGCCTGCACCATTATGACATGTCTGGGCTTTATGAGGTCAGTGCCATGAGGAGGCCTTCACCATTATGAGGTGACTGGGCTTTATGAGGTCAGTGTGATGAGGAGGCTTGCACCGTTATTACGTGTCTGGCCGTTATGAGGTCAGTGTGATGATGAGGTTTGCATCATTATGACATGCCTGGGCTTTATGAGGCCAGTGTGCTGATGAGGCCAGCACAATTATGATATGTCTGGGCTTCATGAGGTCAGTGCCATGAGGAGGCCTGCACCATTATGACATGTCTGGGCTTTATGTGGTCAGTGTGGTGATGAGGCCTGCACCCTTATGACATGTCTGGACTTTATGAGGTCAGTGCCATGAGGAGGCCTGCACCATTATGACATGTCTGGGCGTTACGAGGTCAGTGCCATGATGAGACATGCACCATTATGACATGTCTGGGCTTTTTGAGGTCAGTGTGATGATGAGGCCTGCACAAATATGAGTTGTCTGGGCTTTATCAGGTGACTGTGACGATGAGGTCTGCACCATTATGTCATGTCTGGGCTTTATGAGGTCAGTGTGATGATGAGGCCTGCACCATTTTGACATGTCTGGGCTTTATGAGGTCAGTGTGGTGATGAGGCCTGCAACCTTATGACATCTCTGGACTTTATGAGGTCAGTGCCATGAGGAGGCCTGCACCATTATGACATGTCTGGGCTTTATGACGTCAGTGTGATGATGAGGTCTGCACCATTATGACATGTCTGGTCTGTATGAGGTCAGTGTGATGTTGAGGTCTGCACCATTATGACATGTCTGGGCTTTATGAGGTCAGTGTGATGATGAGGCCAGCAAGATTATGACATGTCTGTGCTTTATGAGGTCAGTACCGTGAGGAGGCCTGGGCCATTATGACATGTCTGGGCTTTATGAGGTCGGTGCCAAGAGGAGTCCTGCACCATTATGACATGTCTGGGCTTTATGAGGTCAGTGTGATGATGAGGCCTGCACCATTATGACATGTCTGGGCTTTATGAGGTCCGTGTAATGATGTGACTTGCGCCGTTATGACATGTCTGGGCTATATGAGGTCAGTGCCATGATGAGGCCGGCACCATTATGACATGTCCGGGCTTTATGAGGACAGTGTGATGATGAGGTCTGCACCATTATGACATGTCTGGGCTTTATGTGGTCCTTGCCATGAGGAGGCCTGCTCCATTATGAGTTGACTGGGCTTTATGTGGTCACTGTGATTATGAGGCCTGCACCATTATGACGTGTCTGGGCTTTATGACGTCACTGTGATGATGAGGCTTGCATCATTATGACATGTCTGAATTTTATTAAGTCAGTGCCATGATTAGGCCTGCACCATTATGACCTGTCTGGGCTTTATGAGGTCACTGTGATGATGACAGCGGTACCATTATGACGTCTCTGGGTTTTATGGGGTCAGTGTGATGATGAGGCCTGCAGCATTTTGACATATCTGGGCGTTATGAGGTCGGTGTTATGATGACACCTGCACCATTATGAGGTGTCTGGGCTTTATGAGGTTAGTGTGATGATGAGGAATGCACCATTATGACATGTCTGGGCTTTATAAGGTCAGTGTGATTATGAGACCTGCACCATTATGAGGCGTCAGGACTTTATGAGGTCCGTGCCACGATTAGGCCTGCACTATTATGACATGACTGGCCTTTTTGAGGTCAGTGCCAAGAGGAGGCCTGCACCATTATGACATGTCTAGTCTTTATGCGGTCAGTGTGATGATGAGGCCTGCACCATTATGACATGTCTGGACTTTATGAGGTCAGTACCGTGAGGAGGCCTGGGCCATTATGACATGTCTGGGGTTTATGAGGTCAGTGCCATGATGAGACCTGCACGATTATGGCATGACTGTGCTTTATGAGGTCAGTGCCATAATGAGACCTGCACTGTTATGACATGTCTGGGCTTTATGAGGTCAGCGCCAAGAGGAGGCCTGAACCATTATGACATGTCTGGGTTTTATGAGGTCAGTGCCATGATGAGACCTGCACCATTATGACTTGTCTGGAATTTCTGAGGTCAGTGTGAGGATGAGGCCTGCACCATTATGACATGTTCGAATTTTATGAGGTCAGTGCCATGATGAGGCCTGCACCATTATGACATGTCTGGGCTTTATGAGGTCAGTGTGATGATGAGGCCTGCACCATTATGACATGTCATGGGCTTTATGCGGTCAGTGCCCTGATGAGACCTGCACTGTTATTACATGTCTCGTCTTTATGAGGTCAGTGTGATGATGAGGCCTGTACCATTATGACATGTCTGGGCTTTATGAGGTCACTGTGATGATGAGACCTGCACCATTATGTTATGTCTGGGCGTTATGAGGTCAGTGCCATGAAGAGGCCGGAACCATTATGACATATCTGGGCTTTATGAAGTCAGTGTGATGATGAGGCCTGCTCCATTATGACATGTCTGGGCTTTATGAGGTCACTGTGATGATGCAGCCTGCAGCATTATGACATGTCTAGGCTTTATGAAGTCAGTGTCATGATGAGGCCTGCACCATTATGACATGTCTGGGCTTTATGAGGTCAGTGTGGTGATGAGGCCTGCACCCTTATGACATGTCTGGGCTTTATGAGGTCAGTGCCATGAGGAGGCCTGCACCATTATGACATGTCTGGGTTTATGAGGTCAGTGTGATGATGAGACCTGCACCATTATGACATATCTGGACTTTATGAGGTCAGTGTGATGATGAGACCTGCACCATTATGGGTTGTCAGGGCTTTATGAGATCAGTGCCAAGAGGAGGCCTGCACCATTATGACATGTCTGGGCTTTACGAGGTCAGTGCCATGATTAGACAGGCACCATTATGACATGTCTGGGCTTTATGTGGTCGGTGTGATGATGAGGCCTGCACCATTATGAGGTGTCTGGGCTTTATGACGTGAGTGTGATGTTGAGGCCTGCACCATTATGACATGTCTGGGCTTTATGAGGTCAGTGCCATGAGGAGGCCTTCACCATTATGAGGTGACTGGGCTTTATGAGGTCAGTGTGATGAGGAGGCTTGCATCACTATGACATGTCTGGGTTTTATGAGGTGACTGTGATGATGAGGCCTGCACCATTATGATATGTCTGGGCTTCATGAGGTCAGTGCCATGAGGAGGCCTGGGCCATTATGACATGTCTGGGCTTTATGAGGTCAGTGTGATGATGAGGCCTGCACCATTATGACATGTCTGGGCTTTATGAGGTCAGTGCCATGAGGAGGCCTGGGCCATTATGACATGTCTGGGCTTTATGAGGTCAGTGCCATGATGAGACCTGCATGATTATGACCTGTCTGGGCTTTATGAGGTCAGTGCCATAATGAGGCCTGCACTATTATGACATGTCTAGGCTTTATGAGGTCAGTGCCATGAGGAGGCCTGCACCATTATGACATGTCTGGGCTTCATGAGGTCAGTGTAATGATGAGTACTGCTCCATTATGACGTTTCTGGGCTTTATGAGGTCAGTGCCATGAGGAGGCCTGCACCATTATGACATGTCTGGGGTTTATGAGGTCAGTGCCATGAGGAGGCCTGGGCCATTATGACATGTCCGGGCTTTATGAGGTCAGTGCCATGAGGAGGCCTGCACCATTATGACATGTCTGGGCTTTATGAGGTCCGTGTAATGATGTGACTTGCGCCGTTATGACATGTCTGGGCTATATGAGGTCAGTGCCATGATGAGGCCTGCACCATTATGACATGTCCGGGCTTTATGAGGACAGTGTGATGATGAGGTCTGCACCATTATGACATGTCTGGGCTTTATGTGGTCCTTGCCATGAGGAGGCCTGCTCCATTATGAGTTGACTGGGCTTTATGTGGTCACTGTGATTATGAGGCCTGCACCATTATGACGTGTCTGGGCTTTATGACGTCACTGTGATGATGAGGCTTGCATCATTATGACATGTCTGAATTTTATTAAGTCAGTGCCATGATTAGGCCTGCACCATTATGACCTGTCTGGGCTTTATGAGGTCACTGTGATGATGACAGCGGTACCATTATGACGTCTCTGGGTTTTATGGGGTCAGTGTGATGATGAGGCCTGCAGCATTTTGACATATCTGGGCGTTATGAGGTCGGTGTTATGATGACACCTGCACCATTATGAGGTGTCTGGGCTTTATGAGGTTAGTGTGATGATGAGGAATGCACCATTATGACATGTCTGGGCCTTATAAGGTCAGTGTGATGATGAGGCCTGCACCATTATGACATGTCTGGGCTTTATAAGGTCAGTGTGATTATGAGACCTGCACCATTATGAGGCGTCAGGACTTTATGAGGTCCGTGCCACGATTAGGCCTGCACTATTATGACATGACTGGCCTTTTTGAGGTCAGTGCCAAGAGGAGGCCTGCACCATTATGACATGTCTAGTCTTTATGCGGTCAGTGTGATGATGAGGCCTGCACCATTATGACATGTCTGGACTTTATGAGGTCAGTACCGTGAGGAGGCCTGGGCCATTATGACATGTCTGGGGTTTATGAGGTCAGTGCCATGATGAGACCTGCACGATTATGGCATGACTGTGCTTTATGAGGTCAGTGCCATAATGAGACCTGCACTGTTATGACATGTCTGGGCTTTATGAGGTCAGCGCCAAGAGGAGGCCTGAACCATTATGACATGTCTGGGTTTTATGAGGTCAGTGCCATGATGAGACCTGCACCATTATGACTTGTCTGGAATTTCTGAGGTCAGTGTGAGGATGAGGCCTGCACCATTATGACATGTTCGAATTTTATGAGGTCAGTGCCATGATGAGGCCTGCACCATTATGACATGTCTGGGCTTTATGAGGTCAGTGTGATGATGAGGCCTGCACCATTATGACATGTCATGGGCTTTATGCGGTCAGTGCCCTGATGAGACCTGCACTGTTATTACATGTCTCGTCTTTATGAGGTCAGTGTGATGATGAGGCCTGTACCATTATGACATGTCTGGGCTTTATGAGGTCACTGTGATGATGAGACCTGCACCATTATGTTATGTCTGGGCGTTATGAGGTCAGTGCCATGAAGAGGCCGGAACCATTATGACATATCTGGGCTTTATGAAGTCAGTGTGATGATGAGGCCTGCTCCATTATGACATGTCTGGGCTTTATGAGGTCACTGTGATGATGCAGCCTGCAGCATTATGACATGTCTAGGCTTTATGAAGTCAGTGTCATGATGAGGCCTGCACCATTATGACATGTCTGGGCTTTATGAGGTCAGTGTGGTGATGAGGCCTGCACCCTTATGACATGTCTGGGCTTTATGAGGTCAGTGCCATGAGGAGGCCTGCACCATTATGACATGTCTGGGTTTATGAGGTCAGTGTGATGATGAGACCTGCACCATTATGACATATCTGGACTTTATGAGGTCAGTGTGATGATGAGACCTGCACCATTATGGGTTGTCAGGGCTTTATGAGATCAGTGCCAAGAGGAGGCCTGCACCATTATGACATGTCTGGGCTTTACGAGGTCAGTGCCATGATTAGACAGGCACCATTATGACATGTCTGGGCTTTATGTGGTCGGTGTGATGATGAGGCCTGCACCATTATGAGGTGTCTGGGCTTTATGACGTGAGTGTGATGTTGAGGCCTGCACCATTATGACATGTCTGGGCTTTATGAGGTCAGTGCCATGAGGAGGCCTTCACCATTATGAGGTGACTGGGCTTTATGAGGTCAGTGTGATGAGGAGGCTTGCATCACTATGACATGTCTGGGTTTTATGAGGTGACTGTGATGATGAGGCCTGCACCATTATGATATGTCTGGGCTTCATGAGGTCAGTGCCATGAGGAGGCCTGGGCCATTATGACATGTCTGGGCTTTATGAGGTCAGTGTGATGATGAGGCCTGCACCATTATGACATGTCTGGGCTTTATGAGGTCAGTGCCATGAGGAGGCCTGGGCCATTATGACATGTCTGGGCTTTATGAGGTCAGTGCCATGATGAGACCTGCATGATTATGACCTGTCTGGGCTTTATGAGGTCAGTGCCATAATGAGGCCTGCACTATTATGACATGTCTAGGCTTTATGAGGTCAGTGCCATGAGGAGGCCTGCACCATTATGACATGTCTGGGCTTCATGAGGTCAGTGTAATGATGAGTACTGCTCCATTATGACGTTTCTGGGCTTTATGAGGTCAGTGCCATGAGGAGGCCTGCACCATTATGACATGTCTGGGGTTTATGAGGTCAGTGCCATGAGGAGGCCTGGGCCATTATGACATGTCCGGGCTTTATGAGGTCAGTGCCATGAGGAGGCCTGCACCATTATGACATGTCTGGGCTTTATGAGGTCAGTGTGGTGATGAGGCCTGCACCCTTATGACATGTCTGGGCTTTATGAGGTCAGTGCCATGAGGAGGCCTGCACCATTATGACATGTCTGGGTTTATGAGGTCAGTGTGATGAAGAGACCTGCACCATTATGACATGTCTGGGCTTTATGGGGTCACTGTGTTGGTGAGACCTGCACGATTATGAGGTTTCTGGGCGACATGAGGTCAGTGTTATGATGAGGCCTGCATCATTATGACATGTTCGAATTTTATGCGGTCAGTGCCATGATGAGGCCTGCACCATTATGACATGTCTGGGCTTTATGAGGTCAGTGCCATGATGATAAGGCCTGCACCATTATGACATGTCTGGGCTTTATGACGTGACTGTGATGATGAGGTTTGCACCATTATGACATGTCTGGGCTTTATGAGGTCAGTGCCATGAAGAGGCCTGCACCATTATGAGGTGACTGGGCTTTATGAGGTCAGTGTGAGGATGAGGCCTGCACCATTATGTGGTGTCTGGGCGACATGAGGTCAGTGTTATGATGAGGCCTGCATCATTATGACATGTTCGAATTTTATGCGGTCAGTGCCATGATGAGGCCTGAACCATTATGACATGTCTGGACTTTATGAGGTCAGTGCGATGAGGAGGCCTGCACCGTTATGACATGTCTGGGCTTTATGAGGTCAGTGCCAAGAGGAGACCTGAAACATTATGACATTTCTGGTCTTTATGAGGTCAGTGTGATGATGAGGCCTGCACCATTATGACATGTCTGGGCTTTATGAGGTCCGTGTGATGATGAGGCCTGCACCATTATGACATGTCTGGTCTTTATGAGGTCAGTGCCATGAGGAGGCCTGCGCCATTATGACATGTCTGGGCTTTATGAGGTCACTGTGATGATGAGGCCTGCACCATTATGACATGTCTGGTCTTTATGAGGTCAGTGCCATGAGAAGGCCTGCACCATTGTGACATGTCTGGGCTTTATGAGGTCAGTGCCAAGAGGAGGCCTGAACCATTATGACATGTCTGGTCTTTATGAGGTCAGTGCCATGAGGAGGCCTGCACCATTATGACATGTCTGGGTTTATGAGGTCAGTGTGATGAAGAGACCTGCACCATTATGACATATCTGGACTTTATGAGGTCAGTGCCATGAGGAGGCCTGCCCTATTATGACATGTCTGGGCTTTACGAGGTCAGTGCCATGATGAGACATGCACCATTATGACATGTCTGGGCTTTATGAGGTCTGTGTCATGATGAGACCTGCACAAATATGAGTTGTCTGGGTTTTATCAGTTGACTGTGATAAGGACGCGTGCACCATTATGACGTGTCTGGGCGTGATGATGTCATTGTGATGATGAGGCCTGCACCATTATGAGGTGTCTGGGCTTTATGAGGTGACTGTGATGATGAGGCCCGCACCATTATGACATGTCTGGGCTTTATGAGGTCAGTGCCATGAGGAGGCCTGCACCATTGTGACATGTCTGGGCTTTATGAGGTCAGTGCCATGAGGAGACCTGCACCATTATGACGTATCTGGGCTTTTTGAGGTCACTGTGATGATGAGACCTGCACAAATATGAGTTGTCTGGGCTTTATGAGGTGACTGTGATGATGAGACCTACACCACTATGTCATGTCTGGGCTTTATGAGGTCAGTGTCATGATGACACCAACACCATTATGACATGTCTGGGCTTTATGAGGTCAGTGTCATGATGAGGCCTGAACCATTTTGAGGTGTCTGGGCTTTATGAGGTCAGCGTGATGATGAGGCCTGCACCATTATGACATGTCTGGGCTTTATGAGGTCAGTGTGATGATGAGACTTGCACCATTCTGAAGTGTCAGGGCTTTATGAGGTCAGTGCCATGACGAGGCTTGCACCATTATGACATGTCTGGGGTTTATGAGGTCTGTGCCATGAGGAGGCCTGCACCATTATGACATGTCTGGGCTTTATGAGGTCAGTGTGGTGATGAGGCCTGCACCCTTATGACATGTCTGGACTTTATGAGGTCAGTGCCATGAGGAGGCCTGCACCATTATGACATGTCTGGGTTTATGAGGTCAGTGTGATGATGAGACCTGCAGCATTATGACATATCTGGACTTTATGAGGTCAGTACCATGAGGAGGCCTGCACTATTATGACATGTCTGGGCTTTACGAGGTCAGTGCCATGATGAGACATGCACCATTATGACATGTCTGGCCTTTTTGAGGTCAGTGTGATGATGAGACCTGCACAAATATGAGATGTCTGGGCTTTATCAGGTGACTGTGATGTTGAGGCCTGCACCATTATGACATGTCTGGGCTTTATGAGGTCAGTGCCATGAGGAGGCCTGCACCATTATGACGTGTCTGGGCGTGACGATGTCAGTGTGATGATGAGACTTGCATCATTATGACATGTCTGGGCTTTATGAGGTGACTGTGATGATGAGGCCTGCACCATTATGACATGTCCGGGCTTTATGAGGTCAGTGTGATGATGAGGCCAGCACAATTATGATATGTCTGGGCTTCATGAGGTCAGTGCCATGACGAGGCCTGCACCATTATGACATGTCTGGGCTTTATGAGGTCAGTGTGATGATGACGCCTGCACCATTATGACATGTCTGGGCTTTAGGAGGTCAGCGCCATGAGGAGGCCTGCACCATTGTGACATGTCTGGGCTTTAGGAGGTCAGTGCCATGATGAGACCTGCACCATTATGACGTGTCTGGGCTTTATGAGGTTACTGCGGTGATGAGGCCTGCACCATTATGACGTGTCTGGGCTTTATGAGGTGAGTGTGATGTTGTGGCCTGCACAATTATGACATGTCTTTGTTTTATGAGGTCAGTGCCATGATGAGACCTGCACGATTATGACATGTCTGGGCTTTATGAGGTCCGTGTGATGATGTGACTTGCACCATTACGATGTGTCTGGACTTTATAAGGTCAGCGTGATGCTGAGGTCTGCACCATCATGAGGTGTGTGGGCATTATGACGTCACTGTGATGATGAGGCTTGCATCATTATGACATGTTCAAATTTTATGAGGTCAGTGCCATGATGAGGCCTGCACCATTATGACATGTCTGGGCTTTATGAGGTCAGTGCCATGATGAAAACTGCACCATTATGACATGTCTGGGCTTTATGAGGTCAGTGTGAGGATGAGGCCTGCACCATTATGACATGTCTGGGCTTTATGGGGTCACTGTGTTGGTGAGGCCTGCACGATTATGACATGTCTGGGCTTTATGAGGTCAGTGCCATGATGATAAGGCCTGCACCATTATGACATGTCTGGGCTTTATGAGGTCAGTGTGATGATGAGGTTTGCACCATTATGACATGTCTGGGCTTTAAGAGGTCACTGTGATGATGCGGCCTGCACCATTATGACATGTCTGGGCTTTATGAGGTCAGTGCCATGAGGAGGCCTGCACCGTTATGACATGTCTGGGCTTTATGAGGTCAGTGCCAAGAGGAGACCTGAAACATTATGACATTTCTGGTCTTTATGAGGTCAGTGTGATGATGAGGCCTGCACCATTATGACATGTCTGGGCTTTATGAGGTCAGTGTGATGATGAGGCCTGCACCATTATGACATGTCTGGGCTTTATGAGGTCAGTGCCAAGAGGAGGCCTGCGCCATTATGACATGTCTGGGCTTTATGAGGTCACTGTGATGATGAGGCCTGCACCATTATGACATGTCTGGTCTTTATGAGGTCAGTGCCATGAGGAGGCCTGCACCATTGTGACATGTCTGGGCTTTATGAGGTCAGTGCCAAGAGGAGGCCTGAACCATTATGACATGTCTGGTCTTTATGAGGTCAGTGCCATGAGGAGGCCTGCACCGTTATGACATGTCTGGGCTTTATGAGGTCAGTGCCAAGAGGAGGCCTGGGCCATTATGACATGTCCGGGCTTTATGAGGTCAGTGCCATGAGGATGCCTGCATCATTATGACATGTCTGGTCTTTATGAGGTCAGTGCCATGAGGAGGCCTGCACCATTATGACATGTCTGGGCTTTATGAGGTCAGTGTGAGGATGAGGCCTGCACCATTATGACATGTCTGGGCTTTATGAGGTCACTGTGTTGGTTAGGTCTGCACGATTATGACATGTCTGGGCTTTATGAGGTCAGTGCCATGATTAGACAGGCACCATTATGACATGTCTGGGCTTTATGACGTGACTGTGATGATGAGGTCTGCACCATTATGACATGTCTGGGCTTTATGAGGTCAGTGCCATGAAGAGACATGCACCATTATGAGGTGACTGGGCTTTTTGAGGTCAGTGTGAGGATGAGGCCTGCACCATTATGAGGTGTCTGGGCGATATGAGGTCAGTGTTATGATGAGGCCTGCATCATTATGACATGTTCGAATTTTATGAGGTCAGTGCCATGATGAGGCCTGAACCATTATGACATGTCTGGGCTTTAAGAGGTCACTGTGATGATGCGGCCTGCACCATTATGACATGTCTGGACTTTTTGAGGTCAGTGTCATGAGGAGGCCTGCACCGTTATGACATGTCTGGGCTTTATGAGGTCAGTGCCAAGAGGAGGCCTGAAACATTATGACATGTCTGGTCATTATGAGGTCAGTGGGATGATGAGGGCTGCACCATTGTGACATATCTGGGCTTTATGGGGTCAGTGTGATGATGAGGCCTGCACCATTATGACATGTCTGGGCTTTATGAGGTCAGTGCCATGAGGAGGCCTGCACCATTATGACATGTCTGGTCTTTATGAGGTCAGTGCCATGAGGTGGCCTGCATTATTATGACATGTCTGGGCTTTATGAGGCCAGTGCCAAGAGGAGGCCTGAACCATTATGACATGTCTGGTCTTTATGAGGTGAGTGGGATGATGAGGCCTGCACCACTGTGAAATGTCTGGGCTTTATGGGGTCAGTGCCATGATGAGACCTGCACCATTATGACGTGTCTGGGATTTATGAGGTCACTGTGTTGTTGAGGCCTGCACGATTATGACATGTCTCGGCTTTATGAGGTCGGTGTTTTGATGAGGCCTGCACCATTATGAGGTGTCTGGGCTTTATGAGGTTAGTGTGATGATGAGGCCTGCACCATTATGACATGTCTGGGCTTTATGAGGTCAGTGTGATTATGAGACCTGCACCACTATGAGGTGTCAGTACCAAGAGGAGGCCTGCACCATTATGACATGTATAGTGTTTATGAGGTCAGTGTGATGATGAGGCCTGTACCATTATGACATGTCTGGACTTTATGAGGTCAGTACCATGAGGAGGCCTGGGCCATTATGACATGTCTGGTCTTTATGAGGTCAGTGCCATAATGAGGCCTGCACTATTATGACATGTCTGGGCTTCATGAAGTCAGTGTAATGATGAGTACTGCACCACTATGACATGTCTGGGCTTTTTGAGGTCAGTGCCTTGATGACACCTGCACCATTATGACATTTTTAGAGTCGTTTTGGCAGTTGGGAGGCAGGTGTGAAAACAGGAAACAATAGCCCTTATCCCCAGGAAAGAAAGCCTGGAAACTTGGGTTTGTGGTGCAGTGTGTTTGCCAAGCTGGGGCGTCCATGAATAGCGAGTGCTTTCTGTGCTGTCATCTTTGTTGTGGGAGGAATCCTTGTTTATGTGCAATTTTGGGAGTCGGTCTGGCAGTTGGGAGGCAGGTGTGAAAACAGGAAATGACAGCGCTTATCGGCAGGAAAGAAAGCCTGAAAGCTTTGGCTTTGTGGTGCTTTTGGTTTGACAGCCCGGAGACTCCATGCGGAGCACGACCTTTCTGTGCTGGAATCTTTGTTGTGGGAGGAATCTTTGTTTAGAAGCAATTTTCAGAGTCGGTCTGGCAGTTGGGAGGCAGGTGTGAAAACAGGAAACAATAGCCCTTATCCCCAGGAAAGAAAGCCTGGAAACTTGGGTTTGTGGTGCAGTGTGTTTGCCAAGCTGGGGCGTCCATGAATAGCGAGTGCTTTCTGTGCTGTCATCTTTGATGTGGGAGGAATCTTTGTTTATATGCAATTTTGGGAGTTGGGCTGGCAGTTGGGAGGCAGGTGTGAAAACAGGAAACAATAACCACTATCCCCAGGACCGAAAACCTGGAAACTTGGGTTTGTGGTGCAGTGTGTTTGCCAAGCTGGGGCGTCCATGAATAGCGAGTGCATTCTGTGCTGTCATCTTTGTTGTGGGAGGAATCTTTGTTTATATGCAATTTTGGGAGTCAGGCTGGCAGTTGGGAGGCAGGTGTGAAAACAGGAAATGACAGCGCTTATCGGCAGGAAAGAAAGCCTGGAAGCTTTGGCTTTGTCGTGCTTTTGGTTTGTCAGCCTGGAGACTCCATGGGGAGTAGGAGCTTTCTCTGCCTACATCTTCGCTGTGGGAGGAATCTTCCTTCGTATGCAATTTTGGGAGTTGGGCTGGCAGTTGGGAGGCAGGTGTGAAAACAGGAAATGACAGCGCTTATCGGCAAGAAAAGAAAGCCTGGAAGCTTTGACTTTGTGGTGCTTTTGGTTTGACAGCCCGGAGACTCCATGCGGAGCACGACCTTTCTGTGCTGGAATCTTTGTTGTGGGAGGAATCTTTGTTTCTATGCAATTTTAGGAGTTGGTCTGGCAGTTGTAGGCAGGTGTGAAAACAGGAAACAATAACCATTATCCCCAGGACAGAAAACCTGGAAACTTGGGATTGTGGTGCAGTGTGTTTGCCAAGCTGGGGCGTTCATGAATAGCAAGTGCATTCTGTGCTGTCATCTTTGTTGTGGGAGGAATCCTTGTTTATATGCAATTTTGCGAGTCGGTCTGCCAGTTGGGAGGCAGGTGTGAAAACAGGAAACAATAGCCCTTATCGCCAGGAAAGAAAGCCTGGAAACTTGGGTTTGTGGTGCAGTGTGTTTGCCAAGCTGGGGCGTCCATGAACAGCGAGTGCATTCTGCGCTGTCATCTTTGTTGTGGGAGGAATCTTTGTTTTTAATCAATTTTGCCAGTTGGGCTGGCAGTTGGGAGGCAGGTGTGAAAACAGGAAATGACAGCGCTTATCGGCAGGAAAGAAAGCCTGAAAGCTTTGGCTTTGTGGTGCTTTTGGTTTGACAGCCCGGAGACTCCATGCGGAGCACGACCTTTCTGTGCTGGAATCTTTGTTGTGGGAGGAATCTTTGTTTATAAGCAATTTTCAGAGTCGGTCTGGCAGTTGTATGCAGGTGTGAAAACAGGAAACAATAGCTCTTATCCCCAGGAAAGAAAGCCTGGAAACTTGGGTTTGTGGTGCAGTGTGTTTGCCAAGCTGGGGCGTCCATGAATAGCGAGTGCTTTCTGTGCTGTCATCTTTGATGTGGGAGGAATCTTTGTTTATATGCAATTTTGGGAGTCAGGCTGGCAGTTGGGAGGCAGGTGTGAAAACAGGGAATGACAGCGCTTATCGGCAGGAAAGAAAGCCTGGAAGCTTTGGCTTTGTGGTGCTTTTGGTTTGTCAGCCTGGAGACTCCATGGGGAGCAAGAGCCTTCTGTGCTGGAATCTTTGTTGTGGGAGGAATCCTTGTTTAGAAGCAATTTTCAGAGTCGGTCTGGCAGTTGTATGCAGGTGTGAAAACAGGAAACAATAGCTCTTATCCGCAGGAAAGAAAGCCTGGAAACTTGGGTTTGTGGTGCAG
Organism: Pseudopipra pipra; assembly: GCF_036250125.1. Lineage (NCBI taxonomy): Eukaryota > Metazoa > Chordata > Aves > Passeriformes > Pipridae > Pseudopipra > Pseudopipra pipra. The sequence continues at coordinate 49,603 of NW_026991194.1, forward strand.
TGTGCTTGCCAAGCTGGGGCGTCCATGAATAGCGAGTGCTTTCTGCGCTTTCATTTTTGTTGTGGGAGGAATCTTTGTTTATATGCAATTTTGGGAGTTGGGCTGGCAGCTGGGAGGCAGGTGTGAAAACAGGAAACAATAGCCATTATCCGCAGGAAAGAAAGCCTGGAAACTTGGGTTTGTGTTGCAGTGTGCTTGCCAAGCTGGGGCGTCCATGAATAGCGAGTGCATTCTGTGCTGTCATCTTTGTTGTGGGAGGAATCTTTGTTTTTATTCAATTTTGGGAGTTGGGCTGGCAGTTGGGAGGCAGGTGTGAAAACAGGAAATGACAGCGCTTATCGGCAGGAAAGATAGCCTGGAAGCTTTGGCTTTGTGGTGCAGTGTGTTTGTCAGCCTGGAGACTCCATGGGGAGTAGGAGCTTTCTCTGCCTACATCTTCGCTGTGGGAGGAATCTTCCTTCGTATGCAATTTTGGGAGTTGGACTGGCAGTTGGGAGGCAGGTGTGAAAACAGGAAATGACAGCGCTTATCGGCAGGAAAGAAAGCCTGAAAACTTTGGCTTTGTGGTGCTTTTGGTTTGACAGCCCGGAGACTCCATGCGGAGCACGACCTTTCTGTGCTGTCATCTTTGTTGTGGGAGGAATCTTTGTTTATATGCAATTTTGGGAGTTGGGCTGGCAGTTGGGAGGCAGGTGTGAAAACAGGAAACAATAGCTCTTATCCCCAGGAAAGAAAGCCTGGAAACTTGGGTTTGTGGTGCAGTGTGTTTGCCAAGCTGGGGTGTCCATGAACAGCGAGTGCTTTCTGTGCTGTCATCTTTGTTGTGGGAGGAATCTTTGTTTATATGCAATTTTGGGAGTTGGGCTGGCAGTTGGGAGGCAGGTGTGAAAACAGGAAACAATAGCCCTTATCGCCAGGAAAGAAAGCCTGGAAACTTGGGTTTGTGGTGCAGTGTGTTTGCCAAGCTGGGGCGTCCATGAACAGCGAGTGCATTCTGCGCTGTCATCTTTGTTGTGGGAGGAATCTTTGTTTTTAATCAATTTTGCCAGTTGGGCTGGCAGTTGGGAGGCAGGTGTGAAAACAGGAAACAATAGCCCTTATCGCCAGGAAAGAAAGCCTGGAAACTTGGGTTTGTGGTGCAGTGTGTTTGCCAAGCTGGGGCGTCCATGAATAGCGTGTGCTTTCTGTGCTGTCATCTTTGTTGTGGGAGGAATCCTTGTTTATATGCAATTTTGGGAGTCGGTCTGGCAGTTGGGAGGCAGGTGTGAAAACAGGGAATGACAGCGCTTATCGGCAGGATAGAAAGCCTGGAAGCTTTGGCTTTGTGGTGCTTTTGGTTTGACAGCCCGGAGACTCCATGCGGAGCACGACCTTTCTGTGCTGGAATCTTTGTTGTGGGAGGAAACTTTGTTTAGAAGCAATTTTCAGAGTCGGTCTGGCAGTTGTATGCAGGTGTGAAAACAGGAAACAATAGCTCTTATCCCCAGGAAAGAAAGCCTGGAAACTTGGGTTTGTGGTGCAGTGTGCTTGCCAAGCTGGGGCGTCCATGAATAGCGAGTGCTTTCTGCGCTGTCATTTTTGTTGTGGGAGGAATCTTTGTTTATATTCAATTTTGGGAGTTGGGCTGGCAGTTGGGAGGCAGGTGTGAAAACATGAAACAATAGCCCTTATCCCCAGGAAAGAAAGCCTGGAAAATTGACTTTGTGGTGCAGTGTGTTTGTCAAGCTGGGGCGTCCATGAACAGCGAGTGCTTTCTGTGCTGTCATCTTTGATGTGGGAGGAATCTTTGTTTATGTGCAATTTTGGGAGTTGGGATGGCAGTTGGGAGGCAGGTGTGAAAACAGGAAATGACAGCGCTTATCGGCAGGAAAGAAAGCCTGGAAGCTTTGGCTTTGTGGTGCTTTTGGTTTGTCAGCCTGGAGACTCCATGCGGAGCAAGATCCTTCTGTGCTGTCATCTTTGTTGTGGGAGGAATTTTTGTTTATAAGCAATTTTCAGAGTAGGTCTGGCAGTTGGGAGGCAGGTGTGAAAACAGGAAACAATAGCCTTTATCCCCAGGAAAGAAAGCCTGGAAACTTAGGTTTGTGGTGCAATGTGCTTGCCATGCTGGGGCGTCCATGAATAGCGAGTGCTTTCTGTGCTGTCATTTTTGTTGTGGGAGGAATCTTTGTTTATATGCAATTTTGGGAGTTGGGCTGGCAGTTGGGAGGCAGGTGTGAAAACAGGAAACAATAACCCTTATCCCCAGGAAAGAAAGCCTGGAAACTTGGGTTTGTGGTGCAGTGTGTTTGCCAAGCTGGGGCGTCCATGAATAGCGAGTGCTTTCTGTGCTGTCATCTTTGATGTGGGAGGAATCTTTGTTTATATGCAATTTTGGGAGTTGGGCTGGCAGTTGGGAGGCAGGTGTGAAAACAGGGAATGACAGCGCTTATCGGCAGGAAAGAAAGCCTGGGAGCTTTGGCTTTGTCGTGCTTTTGGTTTGTCAGCCTGGAGACTCCATGGGGATTAGGAGCTTTCTCTGCCTACATCTTCGCTGTGGGAGGAATCTTCCTTCGTATGCAATTTTGGGAGTTGGGCTGGCAGTTGGGAGGCAGGTGTGAAAACAGGAAATGACAGCGCTTATCGGCAGGAAAGAAAGCCTGGAAGCTTTGGCTTTGTGGTGCTTTTGGTTTGTCAGCCTGGAGACTCCATGGGGAGCAAGAGCCTTCTGTGCTGGAATCTTTGTTGTGGGAGGAATCTTTGTTTAGAAGCAATTTTCAGAGTCGGTCTGGCAGTTGTATGCAGGTGTGAAAACAGGAAACAATAGCTCTTATCCCCAGGAAAGAAAGCCTGGAAACTTGGGTTTGTGGTGCAGTGTGCTTGCCAAGCTGGGGCGTCCATGAATAGCGAGTGCTTTCTGCGCTTTCATTTTTGTTGTGGGAGGAATCTTTGTTTATATTCAATTTTGGGAGTTGGGCTGGCAGCTGGGAGGCAGGTGTGAAAACAGGAAACAATAGCCATTATCGCCAGGAAAGAAAGCCTGGAAACTTGGGTTTGTGTTGCAGTGTGTTTGCCAAGCTGGGGCGTCCATGAATAGCGAGTGCTTTCTGTGCTGTCATCTTTGTTGTGGGAGGAATCTTTGTTTTTATTCAATTTTGGGAGTTGGGCTGGCAGTTGGGAGGCAGGTGTGAAAACAGGAAATGACAGCCATTCTGACGGCTTTTTGTCTTTATCTCCCCGCCAGTGTCTGCAGGAAGAGCCCAGGGGTACTAGGACACATTGGTGGAGACAACGGAAGGCAGTGAGATCATCAGAAAGTGTTCACACGCCAACCTCCGGATCGGCGATTTTATCCCTTTCTACCGGCAGCTCCCGGGTCACAGTACGGAACTCCTCGCGCGCGCTGCTAAAGGGTGCAGAGAGCTGCGTGCGCCAGCGGGGCGGCTGTCGTTGTCGGGAGATGGACGTTGGACCTTCCTCTAACTCTCCGGACCCCCTCTTGGGGACACGGCGCTGTATTCCTTCGCCCTGGCAGACAGGGATTCATTGACACGGTCGCCTTTGGAGCTTTCAGGGGCTTTTCTTAGAAATGCACAACTCGTTTAATACTTTCTACAGGGCAGCAATGTAGCGCCCCTATGAAAAAAGGGCGTTTCACTACTACACAAAGCACGGACCGCAGGAGTTCTCTAAAGGACAGAGAGAAAAGCAAGGGAAAAGAATGGCTTCACAAAAATAAGAGTGGTGAGTGTTTCTTGGGAATGCTTTATGGAGCAGAGGGGGGGACGGACGGGAGGCTAGTTGGGAGACTGAGCTCTGTGAAGAACCTGCCAGGCAGGACGGCAGCCTCGAGGGACCTGCACGGCCACCTCATTCGCGGCCACCACGGTCCCCGGGCGCCAGCCTTGCGCACCGAGCAGAACCGCGGCCAGCGCCGCCAGCCCCGCTCCCCAAAGAGCCGCATCCAGCGATCCGCCGCCCGGCCTCCCGCTGCCCCCAACAGCCCCGTCTCTCTGCTCCGGCCGGTCCGCCTCCTCCCCGCCTCCTCTCCCTCCTCTGCTTTCTTCTCCCTCCCCTGCCCTCCTCAACCAGTTCCGCCTCGGCACTCTGCCCCTCAACCTGCTGCAGATGTGCTGCTTCCACCACATCCAGTTCAGGTGTGACAGGCTCTTCTCTTGTCCTCTGAGCAAGAGGAGCAGCAGGAGGGACACACAAGAGCTCTCCTCACAGAGGCTGCATCGCCAGGAAGTCCAAAGAAGTTCGGAGATTCTGTGCCACGTCCGAGCTTTCTCTGGGGATGCTGCTTCTCCCATGCACTGCCTGGCCGTAGCACTCGTACCACAGCCCCTGACAAAAGCCCAGGTGGTCTTTGTGGCTAGCAGAACTGCTCCTGCTGCCAGCAGGGATGCTCCTCGAGACAGACGAGGAGAGGCTGACCCGGGGAGCTGAGCCGGGAGGGATGTTCTGCGTCTCGTGCCCCTCGAGCATTCTCAAAAGCGCCTGCCGTGGAGGACAATTCAGGAGTCCCCCCGGGCCAGCAAAAGAGAGATGAGAAGGAAGAGATGATGGCCACGAAAAAAGCTCATGGTCTGTCAATCTTGAACTCCTCGAGACCAATCCTCAGCCCTCCCACCTAGCCCGGCCCCGCCGCCTCCGCGGCGCAGAGCTCCGAACGCCGCCCCGCTGCCGCCGCTCTCGCCGGCCCTCCGGATCCAGCCCGCACCCGACGAGAGCCCGAGAGGCGTCGGCGCCCCGGTACAGTACCCGGGCTTAGTTGGATGAGGAGGACCGTGGACGGAGACGAGAACAGTGGACGGAGACGAAGACAGAGGAGGGAGAGGAAGCGGAGAGGCAGCGGAGAGGAGGCGGCCCGGCCGGAGCAGAGACGGGGCTATCGGAGGCAGCGAGAAGCCGGGCGGCGGATGGGCGCTTTCGGCGCCAGCGGAGAGCGGGACTGGCGGCGCTGGCCGCGGTTCTGCTCCGTGCGCAAGGCTGGCGCCTGGCGACCGGGGGGCCGCGGCTGGAGTTGCCGTGCAGGTCCCTCCAGGGAGGGAGGCTGCCGTCCTGCCTGGCAGGTTCTTCACAGAGCTCCGTCTCCCAACTAGCCTCCCGTCCGTCCCTCCCTCTGCTCCATAAAGTATTCCCTCGGAACACTCACCGGTCTTTTCTTTGTCGAGCCGTTCCCGTTTCCTTGCTTTACTCTCGGTCCTTCAGAGACCTCCTGCAGTCCGTCCTTCCCCTTTTCTACTTTCCTTTCTCTCTTGCTTAGCTCAGTCGCGCAGCTTCCCATTCTTCAGTGACTCCAAAAATCCACTTCTCTTTCCCGCACTCAACTCTCCAGCAAATTATTCTAATGGGCACTTCCACAACTGCACACCTTGACAGTCTCGTCAAATTCTTCTCCGTACGGTCCTGACTCTTTCTGTGCCCTGTCTTCTGGGAAGCAACCTCCAGTGCAAAAAGCCATTCTGACGGCTTTTTGTCTTTATCTCCCCGCCAGTGTCTGCAGGAAGAGCCCAGGGGTACTAGGACACATTGGTGGAGACAACGGAAGGCAGTGAGATCATCAGAAAGTGTTCACACGCCAACCTCCGGATCGGCGATTTTATCCCTTTCTACCGGCAGCTCCCGGGTCACAGCACGGAACTCCTCGCGCGCGCTGCTAAAGGGTGCAGAGAGCTGCGTGCGCCAGCGGGGCGGCTGTCGTTGTCGGGAGATGGACGTTGGACCTTCCTCTAACTCTCCGGACCCCCTCTTGGGGACACGGCGCTGTATTCCTTCGCCCTGGCAGACAGGGATTCATTGACACGGTCGCCTTTGGAGCTTTCAGGGGATTTTCTTAGAAATGCACAACTCGTTTAATACTTTCTACAGGGCAGCAATGTAGCGCCCCTATGAAAAAAGGGCGTTTCACTACTACACAAAGCACGGACCGCAGGAGTTCTCTAAAGGACAGAGAGAAAAGCAAGGGAAAAGAATGGCTTCACAAAAATAAGAGTGGTGAGTGTTTCTTGGGAATGCTTTATGGAGCAGAGGGGGGGACGGACGGGAGGCTAGTTGGGAGACTGAGCTCTGTGAAGAACCTGCCAGGCAGGACGGCAGCCTCGAGGGACCTGCACGGCCACCTCATTCGCGGCCACCACGGTCCCCGGGCGCCAGCCTTGCGCACCGAGCAGAACCGCGGCCAGCGCCGCCAGCCCCGCTCCCCAAAGAGCCGCATCCAGCGATCCGCCGCCCGGCCTCCCGCTGCCCCCAACAGCCCCGTCTCTCTGCTCCGGCCGGTCCGCCTCCTCCCCGCCTCCTCTCCCTCCTCTGCTTTCTTCTCCCTCCCCTGCCCTCCTCAACCAGTTCCGCCTCGGCACTCTGCCCCTCAACCTGCTGCAGATGTGCTGCTTCCACCACATCCAGTTCAGGTGTGACAGGCTCTTCTCTTGTCCTCTGAGCAAGAGGAGCAGCAGGAGGGACACACAAGAGCTCTCCTCACAGAGGCTGCATCGCCAGGAAGTCCAAAGAAGTTCGGAGATTCTGTGCCACGTCCGAGCTTTCTCTGGGGATGCTGCTTCTCCCATGCACTGCCTCGCCGTAGCACTCGTACCACAGCCCCTGACAAAAGCCCAGGTGGTCTTTGTGGCTAGCAGAATTGCTCCTGCTGCCAGCAGGGATGCTCCCCGAGACAGACGAGGAGAGGCTGACCCGGGGAGCTGAGCCGGGAGGGATGTTCTGCGTCTCGTGCCCCTCGAGCATTCTCAAAAGCGCCTGCCGTGGAGGACAATTCAGGAGTCCCCCCGGGCCAGCAAAAGAGAGATGAGAAGGAAGAGATGATGGCCACGAAAAAAGCTCATGGTCTGTCAATCTTGAACTCCTCGAGACCAATCCTCAGCCCTCCCACCTAGCCCGGCCCCGCCGCCTCCGCGGCGCAGAGCTCCGAACGCCGCCCCGCTGCCGCCGCTCTCGCCGGCCCTCCGGATCCAGCCCGCACCGACGAGAGCCCGAGAGGCGTCGGCGCCCCGGTACAGTACCCGGGCTTAGTTGGATGAGGAGGACCGTGGACGGAGACGAGAACAGTGGACGGAGACGAAGACAGAGGAGGGAGAGGAGGCGGGGAGGAGGCGGCCCGGCCGGAGCAGAGACGGGGCTATCGGAGGCAGCGAGAAGCCGGGCGGCGGATGGGCGCTTTCGGCGCCAGCGGAGAGCGGGACTGGCGGCGCTGGCCGCGGTTCTGCTCGGTGCGCAAGGCTGGCGCCCGGCGACCGGGGGGCCGCGGCTGGAGTTGCCGTGCAGGTCCCTCTCCTGGCCTGTCCCGGGGATCATCCCTACTGGTAACAGGCGCACTTCTGCTGGTGATAAAGACCACCTGGTCTTTTGTCAGGGGATGTGGCACGAGTGCTGCGGAGAGGCCTTGCATGGGAGAAGCACCTTCCCCAGAGAAAGCTCGGACGTGGCATGGCATCTCCCACCTTCTTTGGACTTTCTGGCGATGTGGCCTCTGTGAGGAGAGCTCTTCTGTGTCCCTCCTCCTGCTCCTCTTACTCAGAGGACCAGGGAACAGCCTGTCACATCTGAACTGGATGTGCTGGAACCAGCATATCTGCAGCAGGTTGACGGGCACTCTGAGGCACAGTCCAAAGGTTCATTCCCTTTCCCATTGCTCTCAACTCAGTAAAAGGACATGAAGGACCACCAGGGAAGGGCGTGGTCCATTCCCATGTGCACTGGCTTCTCATCCAGCCCACAGAAGTTCTTTAGCCTTCCCTGGAGAGACACGGATGGACTAGGGCGGGTGACTCTCTTTGCATTGAAGAGACAAGTCTTGAGCACACACCTGGTGGTGGTGTGGGGAGATGACCCTGAGCAAGTACAATTGCCATCAGCCTCATGGGGGAGCCTTGAAGTTCTGTGGGACAAAGAGTGTCTGGTGTCACTTTGAATTTACGGTACTAAACCCTGGCAAAGCCCCTGGATGCAGTTCTGGGATGTGCTTCTGTGGACAGAGCTCCCTGTGCCCATCCCTCAGGCCGTGGGGCTTCTCAGATAGTGGCAGAGCAAGTGGCACCTCACAAGGGTTGAGATGTATCCAGGCTCCGGGCGTGGCAGCAGGAGCCCCAGGAGATACTGCCCCTGCTGCCATGAACTGTCTGTCTGGGTGTGTGCAAGGGAAGGACTCGTGTGTCTGAAAACCCTTGTGTGAGCGAGCAGTGAGCCCCCGCCAGGGCACCACTGACTCTTGGCCAGCTGGCCATCCACCACGATCCCAGAGGCCACCAGCACTGCTATGCAACATGTCATTCCCAGTCTGTCCGTACAACCGAGGTTGCCCCATCCCAGGGAGAGAATCTGGCACTTCCCCTCGTTGAACTTCCTCTGGTGGATGATTGCGCAAACCTCTAATTTGAGGTCTCTCTGTACTGCCTCCCTCTTCCATGAGGCCCTAGAGTGTCCCAATGGCCCTTTGATTCCAGGGGAATCTGCAGTGTTCAGTGGTCCAGGTGTTACGTGAAGCCCCCTCTTGTCACAATGGCACTAAAATGAGAGAGGATCTCTTTTCTAAACGACTTAGTACATCAGAAGCTTTATCTTAGATAAAAATGATATCCTAATTCTTTTAAGACTTCAGTTATTTTTAGGAGAGAGAATGTAGATAACACATGGAAACGAATAGAGAGTATATCGTATGCCCATCTTCAAGAAATCAGCTTACGTGCCTCTGAAATGTTCTTCAATAAGAGATTGTTCTGTTAAGAAGAAAGTCAATTAAATATTGTTTAAGCAAATGGGAAGTTCTAAGACATATGTCTTAGCTGGTCCTAGAACATTTAATTTAGGAGTTCGAGGTCGGATAGATCAAGCAGAGAGGCTACGAGGCCTGATTAGCGAGAAGACCACACTCCGAACATGACTGCCCCCCCCCGAAGAAATGGACGCTAGATGGCAGTCTTGCTCCACGAATAAAACCCAAGATGCTATATGACCTCAAAATCATAACCTAATTCTCCACTGCTGGGGAAGGGGGAAGGGGTCTCTCAAGCGTCACTGTATTTATATTCCGAAATTTATACTAGATGTTTGATCCATGCATGGCAGAGTACCCCATGTATTCCCAGCTGACATATTAAAGAAATGTTCGATACAATGGTTTCTGGTCATTGGATTGAATTCTTTTTTTTCCCCCTTTGATTCCATGAAATTCCAAAGATATCTTTTAGGGTTTGTTTAATACCGTGAAGTCCCGCCTCTGAGCACCCCTCAACCTGCTGCAGATGTGCTGCTTCCACCACATGCAGTTCAGATGTGACAGGCTGTTCCCTGGTCCTCTGAGCAAGAGGAGCAGGAGGAGGGGGGACACAGAAGAGATCTCCTCACGGAGGTTGCATCTCCAGGAAGTTCAAAGCAGGTGGGAGATGCCATGCCACATCCGAGCTTTCTCTGGGGATGCTGCTTCTCCCATGCACTGCCTCGCCGTAGCACTCGTACCACAGCCCCTGACAAAAGCCCAGGTGGTCTTTGTGGCTAGCAGAATTGCTCCTGCTGCCAGCAGGGATGCTCCTCGAGACAGACGAGGAGAGGCTGACCCGGGGAGCTGAGCCGGGAGGGATGTTCTGCGTCTCGTGCCCCTCGAGCATTCTCAAAAGCGCCTGCCGTGGAGGACAATTCAGGAGTCCCCCCGGGCCAGCAAAAGAGAGATGAGAAGGAAGAGATGATGGCCACGAAAAAAGCTCATGGTCTGTCAATCTTGAACTCCTCGAGACCAATCCTCAGCCCTCCCACCTAGCCCGGCCCCGCCGCCTCCGCGGCGCAGAGCTCCGAACGCCGCCCCGCTGCCGCCGCTCTCGCCGGCCCTCCGGATCCAGCCCGCACCGACGAGAGCCCGAGAGGCGTCGGCGCCCCGGTACAGTACCCGGGCTTAGTTGGATGAGGAGGACCGTGGACGGAGACGAGAACAGTGGACGGAGACGAAGACAGAGGAGGGAGAGGAAGCGGAGAGGCAGCGGAGAGGAGGCGGCCCGGCCGGAGCAGAGACGGGGCTATCGGAGGCAGCGAGAAGCCGGGCGGCGGATGGGCGCTTTCGGCGCCAGCGGAGAGCGGGACTGGCGGCGCTGGCCGCGGTTCTGCTCCGTGCGCAAGGCTGGCGCCTGGCGACCGGGGGGCCGCGGCTGGAGTTGCCGTGCAGGTCCCTCCAGGGAGGGAGGCTGCCGTCCTGCCTGGCAGGTTCTTCACAGAGCTCCGTCTCCCAACTAGCCTCCCGTCCGTCCCTCCCTCTGCTCCATAAAGTATTCCCTCGGAACACTCACCGGTCTTTTCTTTGTCGAGCCGTTCCCGTTTCCTTGCTTTACTCTCGGTCCTTCAGAGACCTCCTGCAGTCCGTCCTTCCCCTTTTCTACTTTCCTTTCTCTCTTGCTTAGCTCAGTCGCGCAGCTTCCCATTCTTCAGTGACTCCAAAAATCCACTTCTCTTTCCCGCACTCAACTCTCCAGCAAATTATTCTAATGGGCACTTCCACAACTGCACACCTTGACAGTCTCGTCAAATTCTTCTCCGTACGGTCCTGACTCTTTCTGTGCCCTGTCTTCTGGGAAGCAACCTCCAGTGCAAAAAGCCATTCTGATGGCTTTTTGTCTTTATCTCCCCGCCAGTGTCTGCAGGAAGAGCCCAGGGGTACTAGGACACATTGGTGGAGACAACGGAAGGCAGTGAGATCATCAGAAAGTGTTCACACGCCAACCTCCGGATCGGCGATTTTATCCCTTTCTACCGGCAGCTCCCGGGTCACAGCACGGAACTCCTCGCGCGCGCTGCTAAAGGGTGCAGAGAGCTGCGTGCGCCAGCGGGGCGGCTGTCGTTGTCGGGAGATGGACGTTGGACCTTCCTCTAACTCTCCGGACCCCCTCTTGGGGACACGGCGCTGTATTCCTTCGCCCTGGCAGACAGGGATTCATTGACACGGTCGCCTTTGGAGCTTTCAGGGGATTTTCTTAGAAATGCACAACTCGTTTAATACTTTCTACAGGGCAGCAATGTAGCGCCCCTATGAAAAAAGGGCGTTTCACTACTACACAAAGCACGGACCGCAGGAGTTCTCTAAAGGACAGAGAGAAAAGCAAGGGAAAAGAATGGCTTCACAAAAATAAGAGTGGTGAGTGTTTCTTGGGAATGCTTTATGGAGCAGAGGGGGGGACGGACGGGAGGCTAGTTGGGAGACTGAGCTCTGTGAAGAACCTGCCAGGCAGGACGGCAGCCTCGAGGGACCTGCACGGCCACCTCATTCGCGGCCACCACGGTCCCCGGGCGCCAGCCTTGCGCACCGAGCAGAACCGCGGCCAGCGCCGCCAGCCCCGCTCCCCAAAGAGCCGCATCCAGCGATCCGCCGCCCGGCCTCCCGCTGCCCCCAACAGCCCCGTCTCTCTGCTCCGGCCGGTCCGCCTCCTCCCCGCCTCCTCTCCCTCCTCTGCTTTCTTCTCCCTCCCCTGCCCTCCTCAACCAGTTCCGCCTCGGCACTCTGCCCCTCAACCTGCTGCAGATGTGCTGCTTCCACCACATCCAGTTCAGGTGTGACAGGCTCTTCTCTTGTCCTCTGAGCAAGAGGAGCAGCAGGAGGGACACACAAGAGCTCTCCTCACAGAGGCTGCATCGCCAGGAAGTCCAAAGAAGTTCGGAGATTCTGTGCCACGTCCGAGCTTTCTCTGGGGATGCTGCTTCTCCCATGCACTGCCTCGCCGTAGCACTCGTACCACAGCCCCTGACAAAAGCCCAGGTGGTCTTTGTGGCTAGCAGAATTGCTCCTGCTGCCAGCAGGGATGCTCCCCGAGACAGACGAGGAGAGGCTGACCCGGGGAGCTGAGCCGGGAGGGATGTTCTGCGTCTCGTGCCCCTCGAGCATTCTCAAAAGCGCCTGCCGTGGAGGACAATTCAGGAGTCCCCCCGGGCCAGCAAAAGAGAGATGAGAAGGAAGAGATGATGGCCACGAAAAAAGCTCATGGTCTGTCAATCTTGAACTCCTCGAGACCAATCCTCAGCCCTCCCACCTAGCCCGGCCCCGCCGCCTCCGCGGCGCAGAGCTCCGAACGCCGCCCCGCTGCCGCCGCTCTCGCCGGCCCTCCGGATCCAGCCCGCACCGACGAGAGCCCGAGAGGCGTCGGCGCCCCGGTACAGTACCCGGGCTTAGTTGGATGAGGAGGACCGTGGACGGAGACGAGAACAGTGGACGGAGACGAAGACAGAGGAGGGAGAGGAGGCGGGGAGGAGGCGGCCCGGCCGGAGCAGAGACGGGGCTATCGGAGGCAGCGAGAAGCCGGGCGGCGGATGGGCGCTTTCGGCGCCAGCGGAGAGCGGGACTGGCGGCGCTGGCCGCGGTTCTGCTCCGTGCGCAAGGCTGGCGCCCGGCGACCGGGGGGCCGCGGCTGGAGTTGCCGTGCAGGTCCCTCTCCTGGCCTGTCCCGGGGATCATCCCTACTGGTAACAGGCGCACTTCTGCTGGTGATAAAGACCACCTGGTCTTTTGTCAGGGGATGTGGCACGAGTGCTGCGGAGAGGCCTTGCATGGGAGAAGCACCTTCCCCAGAGAAAGCTCGGACGTGGCATGGCATCTCCCACCTTCTTTGGACTTTCTGGCGATGTGGCCTCTGTGAGGAGAGCTCTTCTGTGTCCCTCCTCCTGCTCCTCTTACTCAGAGGACCAGGGAACAGCCTGTCACATCTGAACTGGATGTGCTGGAACCAGCATATCTGCAGCAGGTTGACGGGCACTCTGAGGCACAGTCCAAAGGTTCATTCCCTTTCCCATTGCTCTCAACTCAGGAAAAGGACATGAAGGACCACCAGGGAAGGGCGTGGTCCATTCCCATGTGCACTGGCTTCTCATCCAGCCCACAGAAGTTCTTTAGCCTTCCCTGGAGAGACACGGATGGACTAGGGCGGGTGACTCTCTTTGCATTGAAGAGACAAGTCTTGAGCACACACCTGGTGGTGGTGTGGGGAGATGACCCTGAGCAAGTACAATTGCCATCAGCCTCATGGGGGAGCCTTGAAGTTCTGTGGGACAAAGAGTGTCTGGTGTCACTTTGAATTTACGGTACTAAACCCTGGCAAAGCCCCTGGATGCAGTTCTGGGATGTGCTTCTGTGGACAGAGCTCCCTGTGCCCATCCCTCAGGCCGTGGGGCTTCTCAGATAGTGGCAGAGCAAGTGGCACCTCACAAGGGTTGAGATGTATCCAGGCTCCGGGCGTGGCAGCAGGAGCCCCAGGAGATACTGCCCCTGCTGCCATGAACTGTCTGTCTGGGTGTGTGCAAGGGAAGGACTCGTGTGTCTGAAAACCCTTGTGTGAGCGAGCAGTGAGCCCCCGCCAGGGCACCACTGACTCTTGGCCAGCTGGCCATCCACCACGATCCCAGAGGCCATTTTCCAGCACTGCTATGCAACATGTCATTCCCAGTCTGTCCGTACAACCGAGGTTGCCCCATCCCAGGGAGAGAATCTGGCACTTCCCCTCGTTGAACTTCCTCTGGTGGATGATTGCGCAAACCTCTAATTTGAGGTCTCTCTGTACTGCCTCCCTCTTCCATGAGGCCCTAGAGTGTCCCAATGGCCCTTTGATTCCAGGGGAATCTGCAGTGTTCAGTGGTCCAGGTGTTACGTGAAGCCCCCTCTTGTCACAATGGCACTAAAATGAGAGAGGATCTCTTTTCTAAACGACTTAGTACATCAGAAGCTTTATCTTAGATAAAAATGATATCCTAATTCTTTTAAGACTTCAGTTATTTTTAGGAGAGAGAATGTAGATAACACATGGAAACGAATAGAGAGTATATCGTATGCCCATCTTCAAGAAATCAGCTTACGTGCCTCTGAAATGTTCTTCAATAAGAGATTGTTCTGTTAAGAAGAAAGTCAATTAAATATTGTTTAAGCAAATGGGAAGTTCTAAGACATATGTCTTAGCTGGTCCTAGAACATTTAATTTAGGAGTTCGAGGTCGGATAGATCAAGCAGAGAGGCTACGAGGCCTGATTAGCGAGAAGACCACACTCCGAACATGACTGCCCCCCCCCGAAGAAATGGACGCTAGATGGCAGTCTTGCTCCACGAATAAAACCCAAGATGCTATATGACCTCAAAATCATAACCTAATTCTCCACTGCTGGGGAAGGGGGAAGGGGTCTCTCAAGCGTCACTGTATTTATATTCCGAAATTTATACTAGATGTTTGATCCATGCATGGCAGAGTACCCCATGTATTCCCAGCTGACATATTAAAGAAATGTTCGATACAATGGTTTCTGGTCATTGGATTGAATTCTTTTTTTTCCCCCTTTGATTCCATGAAATTCCAAAGATATCTTTTAGGGTTTGTTTAATACCGTGAAGTCCCGCCTCTGAGCACCCCTCAACCTGCTGCAGATGTGCTGCTTCCACCACATGCAGTTCAGATGTGACAGGCTGTTCCCTGGTCCTCTGAGCAAGAGGAGCAGGAGGAGGGGGGACACAGAAGAGATCTCCTCACGGAGGTTGCATCTCCAGGAAGTTCAAAGCAGGTGGGAGATGCCATGCCACATCCGAGCTTTCTCTGGGGATGCTGCTTCTCCCATGCACTGCCTCGCCGTAGCACTCGTACCACAGCCCCTGACAAAAGCCCAGGTGGTCTTTGTGGCTAGCAGAATTGCTCCTGCTGCCAGCAGGGATGCTCCTCGAGACAGACGAGGAGAGGCTGACCCGGGGAGCTGAGCCGGGAGGGATGTTCTGCGTCTCGTGCCCCTCGAGCATTCTCAAAAGCGCCTGCCGTGGAGGACAATTCAGGAGTCCCCCCGGGCCAGCAAAAGAGAGATGAGAAGGAAGAGATGATGGCCACGAAAAAAGCTCATGGTCTGTCAATCTTGAACTCCTCGAGACCAATCCTCAGCCCTCCCACCTTGCCCGGCCCCGCCGCCTCCGCGGCGCAGAGCTCCGAACGCCGCCCCGCTGCCGCCGCTCTCGCCGGCCCTCCGGATCCAGCCCGCACCCGACGAGAGCCCGAGAGGCGTCGGCGCCCCGGTACAGTACCCGGGCTTAGTTGGATGAGGAGGACCGTGGACGGAGACGAGAACAGTGGACGGAGACGAAGACAGAGGAGGGAGAGGAGGCGGGGAGGAGGCGGCCCGGCCGGAGCAGAGACGGGGCTATCGGAGGCAGCGAGAAGCCGGGCGGCGAATGGGCGCATTGGGCGCCGGCGGAGAGCGGGACTGGCGGCGCTGGCCGCGGTTCTGCTCGGTGCGCAAGGCTGGCGTCCGGCGACCGGGGGGCCACGGCTGGAGTTGCCGTGCAGGTCCCTCCAGGGAGGGAGGCTGCCGTCCTGCCTGGCAGGTTCTTCACAGAGCTCCGTCTCCCAACTAGCCTCCCGTCCGTCCCTCCCTCTTCTCCGTAAAGTATTCCCTCGGAACACTCACCTGTCTTTTCTTTGTCGAGCCGTTCCCGTTTCCTTGCTTTACTCTCGGTCCTTCAGAGACCTCCTGCAGTCCGTCCTTCCCTTTTTCTACTTTCCTTTCTCTCTTGCTTAGCTCAGTCGCGCAGCTTCCCATTCTTCAGTGACTCCAAAAATCCACCTCTCTTTCCCGCACTCAACTCTCCAGCAAATTCTAATGGGCACTTCCACAACGGCACACCTTGACAGTCTCGTCAAATTCTTCTCCGTACGGTCCTGACTCTTTCTGTGCCCTGTCTTCTGGGAAGCAACCTCCAGTGCAAAAAGCCATTCTGACGGCTTTTTGTCTTTATCTCCCCGCCAGTGTCTGCATGTTGAGGCCTGCACCATTATGACATGTCTGGGCTTTATGAGGTCAGTGCCAAGAGGAGGCCTGAACCATTATGAGGTGACTGGGCTTTCTGAGGTCAGTGTGATGATGAGGCCTGCATCATTATGACATGTCTGGGCTTTATGAGGTGACTGTGATGATGAGGACTGCCCCATGATGACATGTCTGGGCTTTATGAGGTCTGTGCCATGAGGAGGTCTGCGTCATTATGACATACCTGGGCTTTATGAGGCCAGTGTGATGATGAGGCCAGCACAATTATGATATGTCTGGGCTTCATGAGGTCAGTGCCATGAGGAGGCCTGCACCATTATGACATGTCTGGGCTTTATGAGGTCAGTGTGATGAGGAGGCCTGCACCATTATGACATGTCTGGGCGTTATGAGGTCAGTGTGATGATGAGACCGGCACAAATATGAGTTGTCTGGGCTTTATCAGGTGTCTGTGACGATGAGGCCTGCATTATTATGACATGTCTCGACTTAATGAGGACAGTGTGATGATGAGACCTGCACCATTATGCGGTGTCTGGTCTTTATGAGGTCAGCGTGATGAGGAGGCCTGCACCATTATGAGGTGACTGGGCTTTATGAGGTCAGTGTGATGATGAGGCTTGCATCATTATGACATGTCTGGGCTTTATGAGGTGACTGTGATGATGAGGAGTGCCCCATTATGACATGTCTGGGCTTTATGAGGTCTGTGCCATGAGGAGGCCTGCACAATTATGACATGCCTGGGCTTTATGAGGTGAGTGTGATGTTGAGGTCTGCACCCTTATGACATGTCTGGGCTTCATGAGGTCAGTGCCATGAGGAGGCCTGCACCATTATGACATGTCTGGGCTTTCTGAGGTCAGTGTGATGATGAGGCCTGCACCATTATGACATGTCTGGGCTTTATGAGGTCACTGTGATGATGAGGCCTGCACCATTATGACATGTCTGGGCTTTATGAGGCCAGTGTGATGATGAGGCCAGCACAATTATGATGTGTCTGAGCTTCATGAGGTCAGTGCCATGAGGAGGCCTGCACCATTATGACATGTCTGGGCGTTATGAGGTCAGTGTGATGATGAGGCGTGCACCATTATGACATGTCTGGGCTTTATGAGGTCAGTGTGATGATGAGACCTGCACCATTACGACGTGTCAGGGCTTTATGAGGTCAGTGCCATGACGGGGCTTGCACCATTATGACATGTCTGGGCTTTATGAGGTCAGTGCCATGAGGAGGCCTGGGCCATTATGACATGTCCGGGGTTTATGAGGTCAGTGCCATGAGGAGGCCTGCACCATTATGACATGTCTGGACTTTATGAGGTCAGTGCCATGAGGAGGCCTGCACCATTATGACATGTCTGGGTTTATGAGGTCAGTGTGATGATGAGACCTGCACCATTATGACATATCTGGACTTTATGAGGTCAGTGCCATGAGGAGGCCGGCACCATTATGACATATCTGGACTTTATGAGGTCAGTGCCATGAGGATGCCTGCACCATTATGACATATCTGGACTTTACGAGGTCAGTGCCATGATGAGACATGCACCATTATGACATGTCTGGGCTTTTTGAGGTCAGTGTGATGATGAGACCTGCACAAATATGAGTTGTCTGGGCTTTATCAGGTGACTGTGACGATGAGGCCTGCATTATTATGACATGTCTGGGCTTAATGAGGTCAGTGTGATGATGAGGCCTGCACCATTATGCGGTGTCTGGGCTTTATGAGGTCAGTGTGATGAGGAGGCCTGCACCATTATGAGGGGACTGGGCTTTATGAGGTCAGTGTGATGAGGAGGCCTGCACCATTATGCCGTGTCTGGGCGTTATGAGGTCAGTTTCATGATGAGGCTTGCATCATTATGACTTGTCTGGGCTTTATGCGGTGACTGTGATGATGAGGACTGTCCCATTATGACATGTCTGGGGTTTATGAGGTCTGTGCCATGAGGAGGCCTGCACCATTATGACAGGCCTGGGCTTTATGAGGTCACTGTGATGTTGAGGTCTGCACCATTATGACATGTCTGGGCTTCATGAGGTCAGTGCCATGAGGAGGCCTGCACTATTATGACATGTCTGGGCTTTCTGAGGTCAGTGTGATGATGAGGCCTGCACCATTATGACATGTCTGGGCTTTATGAGGTCACTGTGATGATGAGGCCTGCACCATTATGACATGTCTGGACTTTATGAGGTCAGTGCCATGAGGAGGCCTGCACCATTAAGACATGTCTGGGCTTTATGAGGTCACTGTGATGATGAGGCCTGCACCATTATGACATGTCTGGGCTTTATGAGGTGAGTGTGATGTTGAGGCCTGCACCATTATGACATGTCTGGGCTTTATGAGGTCTGTGTGATGATGAGCCCTGCACCCTTATGACATCTCTGGGCTTTATGAGGTCACTGTGATGATGAGGCCTGCACCATTATGACATGTCTGGGCTTTATGAGGTCAGTGTGGTGATGAGGCCTGCACCATTATGACATATCTGGACTTTATGAGGTCAGTGCCATGAGGAGGCCTGCACCATTATGACATGTCTGGGTTTTCCGAGGTCAGTGCCATGATGAGACATGCGCCATTATGACATGTCTGGGCTTTTTGAGGTCAGTGTGATGATGAGGCCTGCACCATTATGAGGTGTCTGGGCTTTATGAGGTGAGTGTGATGTTGAGGCCTGCACCATTATGACATGTCTGGGGTTTATGAGGTCAGTGCCATGAGGAGGCCTTCACCATTATGAGGTGACTGGGCTTTATGAGGTCAGTGTGATGAGGAGGCTTGCACCGTTATTACGTGTCTGGCCGTTATGAGGTCAGTGTGATGATGAGGTTTGCATCATTATGACATGCCTGGGCTTTATGAGGCCAGTGTGCTGATGTGACTTGCACCGTTATGACATGTCTGGGCTATATGAGGTCAGTGCCATGATGAGGCCGGCACCATTATGACATGTCCGGGCTTTATGAGGACAGTGTGATGATGAGGTCTGCACCATTATGACATGTCTGGGCTTTATGTGGTCCTTGCCATGAGGAGGCCTGCTCCATTATGAGTTGACTGGGCTTTATGTGGTCACTGTGATTATGAGGCCTGCACCATTATGACGTGTCTGGGCTTTATGACGTCACTGTGATGATGAGGCTTGCATCATTATGACATGTCTGAATTTTATTAAGTCAGTGCCATGATTAGGCCTGCACCATTATGACCTGTCTGGGCTTTATGAGGTCACTGTGATGATGACAGCGGTACCATTATGACGTCTCTGAGTTTTATGGGGTCAGTGTGATGATGAGGCCTGCAACATTTTGACATATCTGGGCGTTATGAGGTCGGTGTTATGATGACACCTGCACCATTATGAGGTGTCTGGGCTTTATGAGGTTAGTGTGATGATGAGGAATGCACCATTATGACATGTCTGGGCCTTATAAGGTCAGTGTGATGATGAGGCCTGCACCATTATGACATGTCTGGGCTTTATAAGGTCAGTGTGATTATGAGACCTGCACCATTATGAGGCGTCAGGACTTTATGAGGTCCGTGCCACGATTAGGCCTGCACTATTATGACATGACTGGCCTTTTTGAGGTCAGTGCCAAGAGGAGGCCTGCACCATTATGACATGTCTAGTCTTTATGCGGTCAGTGTGATGATGAGGCCTGCACCATTATGACATGTCTGGACTTTATGAGGTCAGTACCGTGAGGAGGCCTGGGCCATTATGACATGTCTGGGGTTTATGAGGTCAGTGCCATGATGAGACCTGCACGATTATGGCATGACTGTGCTTTATGAGGTCAGTGCCATAATGAGACCTGCACTGTTATGACATGTCTGGGCTTTATGAGGTCAGTGCCAAGAGGAGGCCTGAACCATTATGACATGTCTGGGTTTTATGAGGTCAGTGCCATGATGAGACCTGCACCATTATGACTTGTCTGGAATTTCTGAGGTCAGTGTGAGGATGAGGCCTGCACCATTATGACATGTTCGAATTTTATGAGGTCAGTGCCATGATGAGGCCTGCACCATTATGACATGTCTGGGCTTTATGAGGTCAGTGTGATGATGAGGCCTGCACCATTATGACATGTCTAGGCTTTATGAGGTCACTGTGATGATGAGACCTGCACCATTATGTTATGTCTGGGCGTTATGAGGTCAGTGCCATGAAGAGGCCTGTACCATTATGACATATCTGGGCTTTATGAAGTCAGTGTGATGATGAGGCCTGCTCCATTATGACATGTCTGTGCTTTATGAGGTCACTGTGATGATGCAGCCTGCAGCATTATGACATGTCTAGGCTTTATGAAGTCAGTGTCATGATGAGGCCTGCACCATTATGACATGTCTGGGCTTTATGAGGTCAGTGTGGTGATGAGGCCTGCACCCTTATGACATGTCTGGGCTTTATGAGGTCAGTGCCATGAGGAGGCCGGCACCATTATGACATGTCTGGGTTTATGAGGTCAGTGTGATGATGAGACCTGCACCATTATGACATATCTGGACTTTATGAGGTCACTGTGATGATGAGACCTGCACCATTATGGGTTGTCAGGGCTTTATGAGATCAGTGCCAAGAGGAGGCCTGCACCATTATGACATGTCTGGGCTTTACGAGGTCAGTGCCATGATTAGACAGGCACCATTATGACATGTCTGGGCTTTATGTGGTCGGTGTGATGATGAGGCCTGCACCATTATGAGGTGTCTGGGCTTTATGACGTGAGTGTGATGTTGAGACCTGCACCATTATGACATGTCTGGGCTTTATGAGGTCAGTGCCATGAGGAGGCCTTCACCATTATGAGGTGACTGGGCTTTATGAGGTCAGTGTGATGAGGAGGCTTGCATCACTATGACATGTCTGGGTTTTATGAGGTGACTGTGATGATGAGGCCTGCACCATTATGACATGTCTGGGCTTTATGAGTTCAGTGTGATGATGAGGCCAGCACAATTATGATATGTCTGGGCTTCATGAGGTCAGTGTCATGAGGAGGCCTGGGCCATTATGACATGTCTGGGCTTTATGAGGTCAGTGTGATGATGAGGCCTGCACCATTATGACATGTCTGGGCTTTATGAGGTCAGTGCCATGAGGAGGCCTGGGCCATTATGACATGTCTGGGCTTTATGAGGTCAGTGCCATGATGAGACCTGCATGATTATGACATGTCTGGGCTTTATGAGGTCAGTGCCATAATGAGGCCTGCACTATTATGACGTGTCTAGGCTTTATGAGGTCAGTGCCATGAGGAGGCCTGCACCATTATGACATGTCTGGGCTTCATGAGGTCAGTGTAATGATGAGTACTGCTCCATTATGACGTTTCTGGGCTTTATGAGGTCAGTGCCATGAGGAGGCCTGGGCCATTATGACATGTCCGGGCTTTATGAGGTCAGTGCCATGAGGAGGCCTGCACCATTATGACATGTCTGGGCTTTATGAGGTCAGTGTGGTGATGAGGCCTGCACCCTTATGACATGTCTGGGCTTTATGAGGTCAGTGCCATGAGGAGGCCTGCACCATTATGACATGTCTGGGTTTATGAGGTCAGTGTGATGAAGAGACCTGCACCATTATGACATGTCTGGGCTTTATGGGGTCACTGTGTTGGTGAGGCCTGCACGATTATGAGGTGTCTGGGCGACATGAGGTCAGTGTTATGATGAGGCCTGCATCATTATGACATGTTCGAATTTTATGCGGTCAGTGCCATGATGAGGCCTGCACCATTATGACATGTCTGGGCTTTATGAGGTCAGTGCCATGATGATAAGGCCTGCACCATTATGACATGTCTGGGCTTTATGACGTGACTGTGATGATGAGGTTTGCACCATTATGACATGTCTGGGCTTTATGAGGTCAGTGCCATGAAGAGGCCTGCACCATTATGAGGTGACTGGGCTTTATGAGGTCAGTGTGAGGATGAGGCCTGCACCATTATGAGGTGTCTGGGCGACATGAGGTCAGTGTTATGATGAGGCCTGCATCATTATGACATGTTCGAATTTTATGCGGTCAGTGCCATGATGAGGCCTGAACCATTATGACATGTCTGGGCTTTTTGAGGTCTGTGTCATGATGAGACCTGCACAAATATGAGTTGTCTGGGTTTTATCAGTTGACTGTGATAAGGACGCGTGCACCATTATGACGTGTCTGGGCGTGATGATGTCATTGTGATGATGAGGCCTGCACCATTATGAGGTGTCTGGGCTTTATGAGGTGACTGTGATGATGAGGCCCGCACCATTATGACATGTCTGGGCTTTATGAGGTCAGTGCCATGAGGAGGCCTGCACCATTGTGACATGTCTGGGCTTTATGAGGTCAGTGCCATGAGGAGACCTGCACCATTATGACGTATCTGGGCTTTTTGAGGTCACTGTGATGATGAGACCTGCACAAATATGAGTTGTCTGGGCTTTATGAGGTGACTGTGATGATGAGACCTACACCACTATGTCATGTCTGGGCTTTATGAGGTCAGTGTCATGATGACACCAACACCATTATGACATGTCTGGGCTTTATGAGGTCAGTGTCATGATGAGGCCTGAACCATTTTGAGGTGTCTGGGCTTTATGAGGTCAGCGTGATGATGAGGCCTGCACCATTATGACATGTCTGGGCTTTATGAGGTCAGTGTGATGATGAGACTTGCACCATTCTGAAGTGTCAGGGCTTTATGAGGTCAGTGCCATGACGAGGCTTGCACCATTATGACATGTCTGGGGTTTATGAGGTCAGTGCCATGAGGAGGCCTGCACCATTATGACATGTCTGGGCTTTATGAGGTCAGTGTGGTGATGAGGCCTGCACCCTTATGACATGTCTGGACTTTATGAGGTCAGTGCCATGAGGAGGCCTGCACCATTATGACATGTCTGGGTTTATGAGGTCAGTGTGATGATGAGACCTGCAGCATTATGACATATCTGGACTTTATGAGGTCAGTGCCATGAGGAGGCCTGGGCTATTATGACATGTCCGGGCTTTATGAGGTCAGTGCCATGATGAGACATGCACCATTATGACATGTCTGGCCTTTTTGAGGTCAGTGTGATGATGAGACCTGCACAAATATGAGATGTCTGGGCTTTATCAGGTGACTGTGATGTTGAGGCCTGCACCATTATGACATGTCTGGGCTTTATGAGGTCAGTGCCATGAGGAGGCCTTCACCATTATGAGGTGACTGGGCTTTACGAGGTCAGTGTGATGAGGAGGCCTGCACCATTATGACGTGTCTGGGCTTTATGAGGTCAATGTGATTATGAGACCTGCACCATTATGGGGTGTCAGGGCTTTATGAGATCAGTGCCAAGAGGAGGCCTGCACCATTATGACATGTCTGGGCTTTATGAGGTCAGTGTGAGGATGAGGCCTGCACCATTATGACATGTCTGGGCTTTATGGGGTCACTGTGTTGGTGAGGCCTGCACGATTATGACATGTCTGGGCTTTATGAGGTCAGTGCCATGATGATAAGGCCTGCACCATTATGACATGTCTGGGCTTTATGACGTGACTGTGATGATGAGGTTTGCACCATTATGACATGTCTGGGCTTTAAGAGGTCACTGTGATGATGCGGCCTGCACCATTATGACATGTCTGGACTTTATGAGGTCAGTGCCATGAGGAGGCCTGCACCGTTATGACATGTCTGGGCTTTATGAGGTCAGTGCCAAGAGGAGACCTGAAACATTATGACATTTCTGGTCTTTATGAGGTCAGTGTGATGATGAGGCCTGCACCATTATGACATGTCTGGGCTTTATGAGGTCAGTGTGATGATGAGGCCTGCACCATTATGACATGTCTGGGCTTTATGAGGTCAGTGCCAAGAGGAGGCCTGCGCCATTATGACATGTCTGGGCTTTATGAGGTCACTGTGATGATGAGGCCTGCACCATTATGACATGTCTGGTCTTTATGAGGTCAGTGCCATGAGGAGGCCTGCACCATTGTGACATGTCTGGGCTTTATGAGGTCAGTGCCAAGAGGAGGCCTGAACCATTATGACATGTCTGGTCTTTATGAGGTCAGTGCCATGAGGAGGCCTGCACCGTTATGACATGTCTGGGTTTTATGAGGTCAGTGCCAAGAGGAGGCCTGGGCCATTATGACATGTCCGGGCTTTATGAGGTCAGTGCCATGAGGAGGCCTGCACCATTATGACATGTCTGGGCTTTATGAGGTCTGTGTGATGATGAGGCCTGCACCATTATGACATGTCTGGGCTTTACGAGGTCAGTGCCATGAGGATGCCTGCGCCATTATGACATGTCTGGGCTTTATGAGGTCACTGTGATGATGAGGCCTGCATCATTATGACATGTCTGGGCTTTATGAGGTCAGTGCCATGAGGAGGCCTGCACCATTATGACATGTCTGGGCTTTATGAGGTCAGTGTGAGGATGAGGCCTGCACCATTATGACATGTCTGGGCTTTATGAGGTCACTGTGTTGGTTAGGTCTGCACGATTATGACATGTCTGGGCTTTATGAGGTCAGTGCCATGATTAGACAGGCACCATTATGACATGTCTGGGCTTTATGACGTGACTGTGATGATGAGGTCTGCACCATTATGACATGTCTGGGCTTTATGAGGTCAGTGCCATGAAGAGGCCTGCACCATTATGAGGTGACTGGGCTTTTTGAGGTCAGTGTGAGGATGAGGCCTGCACCATTATGAGGTGTCTGGGCGATATGAGGTCAGTGTTATGATGAGGCCTGCATCATTATGACATGTTCGAATTTTATGAGGTCAGTGCCATGATGAGGCCTGAACCATTATGACATGTCTGGGCTTTAAGAGGTCACTGTGATGATGCGGCCTGCCCCATTATGACATGTCTGGACTTTTTGAGGTCAGTGTCATGAGGAGGCCTGCACCGTTATGACATGTCTGGGCTTTATGAGGTCAGTGCCAAGAGGAGGCCTGAAACATTATGACATGTCTGGTCTTTATGAGGTGAGTGGGATGATGAGGCCTGCACCACTGTGAAATGTCTGGGCTTTATGGGGTCAGTGCCATGATGAGACCTGCACCATTATGACGTGTCTGGGATTTATGAGGTCACTGTGTTGTTGAGGCCTGCACGATTATGACATGTCTCGGCTTTATGAGGTCGGTGTTTTGATGAGGCCTGCACCATTATGAGGTGTCTGGGCTTTATGAGGTTAGTGTGATGATGAGGCCTGCACCATTATGACATGTCTGGGCTTTATGAGGTCAGTGTGATTATGAGACCTGCACCACTATGAGGTGTCAGTACCAAGAGGAGGCCTGCACCATTATGACATGTATAGTGTTTATGAGGTCAGTGTGATGATGAGGCCTGTACCATTATGACATGTCTGGACTTTATGAGGTCAGTACCATGAGGAGGCCTGGGCCATTATGACATGTCTGGTCTTTATGAGGTCAGTGCCATAATGAGGCCTGCACTATTATGACATGTCTGGGCTTCATGAAGTCAGTGTAATGATGAGTACTGCACCACTATGACATGTCTGGGCTTTTTGAGGTCAGTGCCTTGATGACACCTGCACCATTATGACATTTTTAGAGTCGTTTTGGCAGTTGGGAGGCAGGTGTGAAAACAGGAAACAATAGCCCTTATCCCCAGGAAAGAAAGCCTGGAAACTTGGGTTTGTGGTGCAGTGTGTTTGCCAAGCTGGGGCGTCCATGAATAGCGAGTGCTTTCTGTGCTGTCATCTTTGTTGTGGGAGGAATCCTTGTTTATGTGCAATTTTGGGAGTCGGTCTGGCAGTTGGGAGGCAGGTGTGAAAACAGGAAATGACAGCGCTTATCGGCAGGAAAGAAAGCCTGAAAGCTTTGGCTTTGTGGTGCTTTTGGTTTGAGAGCCCGGAGACTCCATGTGGAGCACGACCTTTCTGTGCTGGAATCTTTGTTGTGGGAGGAATCTTTGTTTAGAAGCAATTTTCAGAGTCGGTCTGGCAGTTGGGAGGCAGGTGTGAAAACAGGAAACAATAGCCCTTATCCCCAGGAAAGAAAGCCTGGAAACTTGGGTTTGTGGTGAAGTGTGTTTGCCAAGCTGGGGCGTCCATGAATAGCGAGTGCTTTCTGTGCTGTCATCTTTGATGTGGGAGGAATCTTTGTTTATATGCAATTTTGGGAGTCAGGCTGGCAGTTGGGAGGCAGGTGTGAAAACAGGAAATGACAGCGCTTATCGGCAGGAAAGATAGCCTGGAAGCTTTGGCTTTGTGGTGCAGTGTGTTTGTCAGCCTGGAGACTCCATGGGGAGTAGGAGCTTTCTCTGCCTACATCTTCGCTGTGGGAGGAATCTTCCTTCGTATGCAATTTTGGGAGTTGGACTGGCAGTTGGGAGGCAGGTGTGAAAACAGGAAATGACAGCGCTTATCGGCAGGAAAGAAAGCCTGAAAACTTTGGCTTTGTGGTGCTTTTGGTTTGACAGCCCGGAGACTCCATGCGGAGCACGACCTTTCTGTGCTGGAATCTTTGTTGTGGGAGGAATCTTTGTTTATATGCAATTTTGGGAGTTGGGCTGGCAGTTGGGAGGCAGGTGTGAAAACAGGAAACAATAGCCCTTATCCCCAGGAAAGAAAGCCTGGAAACTTGGGTTTGTGGTGCAGTGTGTTTGCCAAGCTGGGGTGTCCATGAACAGCGAGTGCTTTCTGTGCTGTCATCTTTGTTGTGGGAGGAATCTTTGTTTATATGCAATTTTGGGAGTTGGGCTGGCAGTTGGGAGGCAGGTGTGAAAACAGGAAACAATAGCCCTTATCGCCAGGAAAGAAAGCCTGGAAACTTGGGTTTGTGGTGCAGTGTGTTTGCCAAGCTGGGGCGTCCATGAACAGCGAGTGCATTCTGCGCTGTCATCTTTGTTGTGGGAGGAATCTTTGTTTTTAATCAATTTTGCCAGTTGGGCTGGCAGTTGGGAGGCAGGTGTGAAAACAGGAAATGACAGCGCTTATCGGCAGGAAAGAAAGCCTGAAAGCTTTGGCTTTGTGGTGCTTTTGGTTTGTCAGCCTGGAGACTCCATGCGGAGCAAGATCCTTCTGTGCTGTCATCTTTGTTGTGGGAGGAATCTTTGTTTATAAGCAATTTTCAGAGTCGGTCTGGCAGTTGGGAGGCAGGTGTGAAAACAGGAAACAATAGCCCTTATCCCCAGGAAAGAAAGCCTGGAAGCTTGGGTTTGTGGTGCAGTGTGTTTGCCATGCTGGGGCGTCCATGAATAGCGAGTGCTTTTTGTGCTGTCATTTTTGTTGTGGGAGGAATCTTTGTTTATATGCAATTTTGGGAGTTGGGCTGGCAGTTGGGAGGCAGGTGTGAAAACAGGAAACAATAGCCTTTATCCCCAGGAAAGAAAGCCTGGAAACTTAGGTTTGTGGTGCAATGTGCTTGCCATGCTGGGGCGTCCATGAATAGCGAGTGCTTTTTGTGCTGTCATTTTTGTTGTGGGAGGAATCTTTGTTTATATGCAATTTTGGGAGTTGGGCTGGCAGTTGGGAGGCAGGTGTGAAAACAGGGAATGACAGCGCTTATCGGCAGGATAGAAAGCCTGAAAGCTTTGGCTTTGTGGTGCTTTTGGTTTGTCAGCCTGGAGACTCCATGGGGAGTAGGAGCTTTCTCTGCCTACATCTTCGCTGTGGGTGGAATCTTCCTTCGTATGCAATTTTGGGAGTTGGGCTGGCAGTTGGGAGGCAGGTGTGAAAACAGGAAATGACAGCGCTAATCGGCAGGAAAGAAAGCCTGGAAGCTTTGGCTTTGTGGTGCTTTTGGTTTGACAGCCCGGAGACTCCATGCGGAGCACGACCTTTCTGTGCTGGAATCTTTGTTGTGGGAGGAATCTTTGTTTATAAGCAATTTTCAGAGTCGGTCTGGCAGTTGTATGCAGGTGTGAAAACAGGAAACAATAGCTCTTATCCCCAGGAAAGAAAGCCTGGAAACTTGGGTTTGTGGTGCAGTGTGCTTGCCAAGCTGGGGCGTCCATGAATAGCGAGTGCTTTCTGCGCTGTCATTTTTGTTGTGGGAGGAATCTTTGTTTATATTCAATTTTGGGAGTTGGGCTGGCAGTTGGGAGGCAGGTGTGAAAACAGGAAACAATAGCCCTTATCCCCAGGAAAGAAAGCCTGGAAACTTGGGTTTGTGGTGCAGTGTGTTTGCCAAGCTGGGGCGTCCATGAATAGCGAGTGCTTTCTGTGCTGTCACCTTTGTTGTGGGAGGAATCCTTGTTTATATGCAATTTTGGGAGTCGGGCTGGCAGTTGGGAGGCAGGTGTGAAAACAGGAAACAATAGCCCTTATCGCCAGGAAAGAAAGCCTGGAAAATTGACTTTGTGGTGCAGTGTGTTTGCCAAGCTGGGGCGTCCATGAACAGCGAGTGCTTTCTGTGCTGTCATCTTTGATGTGGGAGGAATCTTTGTTTATGTGCAATTTTGGGAGTCGGTCTGGCAGTTGGGAGGCAGGTGTGAAAACAGGAAATGACAGCGCTTATCAGCAGGAAAGAAAGCCTGGAAGCTTTGGCTTTGTGGTGCTTTTGGTTTGAGAGCCCGGAGACTCCATGTGGAGCACGACCTTTCTGTGCTGGAATCTTTGTTGTGGGAGGAATCTTTGTTTAGAAGCAATTTTCAGAGTCGGTCTGGCAGTTGGGAGGCAGGTGTGAAAACAGGAAACAATAGCCCTTATCCCCAGGAAAGAAAGCCTGGAAACTTGGGTTTGTGGTGCAGTGTGTTTGCCAAGCTGGGGCGTCCATGAACAGCGAGTGCTTTCTGTGCTGTCATCTTTGATGTGGGAGGAATCTTTGTTTATATGCAATTTTGGGAGTCGGTCTGGCAGTTGGGAGGCAGGTGTGAAAACAGGAAACAATAACCACTATCCCCAGGACCGAAAACCTGGAAACTTGGGTTTGTGGTGCAGTGTGTTTGCCAAGCTGGGGCGTCCATGAATAGCGAGTGCATTCTGTGCTGTCATCTTTGTTGTGGGAGGAATCTTTGTTTATATGCAATTTTGGGAGTCAGGCTGGCAGTTGGGAGGCAGGTGTGAAAACAGGAAATGACAGCGCTTATCGGCAGGAAAGAAAGCCTGAAAGCTTTGGCTTTGTCGTGCTTTTGGTTTGTCAGCCTGGAGACTCCATGGGGAGTAGGAGCTTTCTCTGCCTATATCTTCGCTGTGGGAGGAATCTTCCTTCGTATGCAATTTTGGGAGTTGGGCTGGCAGTTGGGAGGCAGGTGTGAAAACAGGAAATGACAGCGCATATCGGCAGGAAAGAAAGCCTGGAAGCTTTGACTTTGTGGTGCTTTTGGTTTGACAGCCCGGAGACTCCATGCGGAGCACGACCTTTCTGTGCTGGAATCTTTGTTGTGGGAGGAATCTTTGTTTCTATGCAATTTTAGGAGTTGGTCTGGCAGTTGTAGGCAGGTGTGAAAACAGGAAACAATAACCATTATCCCCAGGACAGAAAACCTGGAAACTTGGGATTGTGGTGCAGTGTGTTTGCCAAGCTGGGGCGTTCATGAATAGCAAGTGCATTCTGTGCTGTCATCTTTGTTGTGGGAGGAATCTTTGTTTATATGCAATTTTGGGAGTCGGTCTGGCAGTTGGGAGGCAGGTGTGAAAACAGGAAATGACAGCGCTTATCGGCAGGAAAGATAGCCTGGAAGCTTTGGCTTTGTGGTGCAGTGTGTTTGTCAGCCTGGAGACTCCATGGGGAGTAGGAGCTTTCTCTGCCTACATCTTCGCTGTGGGAGGAATCTTCCTTCGTATGCAATTTTGGGAGTTGGACTGGCAGTTGGGAGGCAGGTGTGAAAACAGGAAATGACAGCGCTTATCGGCAGGAAAGAAAGCCTGAAAACTTTGGCTTTGTGGTGCTTTTGGTTTGACAGCCCGGAGACTCCATGCGGAGCACGACCTTTCTGTGCTGTCATCTTTGTTGTGGGAGGAATCTTTGTTTATATGCAATTTTGGGAGTTGGGCTGGCAGTTGGGAGGCAGGTGTGAAAACAGGAAACAATAGCCCTTATCCCCAGGAAAGAAAGCCTGGAAACTTGGGTTTGTGGTGCAGTGTGTTTGCCAAGCTGGGGTGTCCATGAACAGCGAGTGCTTTCTGTGCTGTCATCTTTGTTGTGGGAGGAATCTTTGTTTATATGCAATTTTGGGAGTTGGGCTGGCAGTTGGGAGGCAGGTGTGAAAACAGGAAACAATAGCCCTTATCGCCAGGAAAGAAAGCCTGGAAACTTGGGTTTGTGGTGCAGTGTGTTTGCCAAGCTGGGGCGTCCATGAACAGCGAGTGCATTCTGCGCTGTCATCTTTGTTGTGGGAGGAATCTTTGTTTTTAATCAATTTTGCCAGTTGGGCTGGCAGTTGGGAGGCAGGTGTGAAAACAGGAAATGACAGCGCTTATCGGCAGGAAAGAAAGCCTGAAAGCTTTGGCTTTGTGGTGCTTTTGGTTTGTCAGCCTGGAGACTCCATGCGGAGCAAGATCCTTCTGTGCTGTCATCTTTGTTGTGGGAGGAATCTTTGTTTATAAGCAATTTTCAGAGTCGGTCTGGCAGTTGGGAGGCAGGTGTGAAAACAGGAAACAATAGCCCTTATCCCCAGGAAAGAAAGCCTGGAAACTTGGGTTTGTGGTGCAGTGTGTTTGCCATGCTGGGGCGTCCATGAATAGCGAGTGCTTTTTGTGCTGTCATTTTTGTTGTGGGAGGAATCTTTGTTTATATGCAATTTTGGGAGTTGGGCTGGCAGTTGGGAGGCAGGTGTGAAAACAGGAAACAATAGCCTTTATCCCCAGGAAAGAAAGCCTGGAAACTTAGGTTTGTGGTGCAATGTGCTTGCCATGCTGGGGCGTCCATGAATAGCGAGTGCTTTTTGTGCTGTCATTTTTGTTGTGGGAGGAATCTTTGTTTATATGCAATTTTGGGAGTTGGGCTGGCAGTTGGGAGGCAGGTGTGAAAACAGGAAACAATAGCCCTTATCCCCAGGAAAGAAAGCCTGGAAACTTGGGTTTGTGGTGCAGTGTGTTTGCCAAGCTGGGGCGTCCATGAATAGCGTGTGCTTTCTGTGCTGTCATCTTTGTTGTGGGAGGAATCCTTGTTTATATGCAATTTTGGGAGTCGGTCTGGCAGTTGGGAGGCAGGTGTGAAAACAGGGAATGACAGCGCTTATCGGCAGGATAGAAAGCCTGGAAGCTTTGGCTTTGTGGTGCTTTTGGTTTGTCAGCCTGGAGACTCCATGGGGAGTAGGAGCTTTCTCTGCCTACATCTTCGCTGTGGGTGGAATCTTCCTTCGTATGCAATTTTGGGAGTTGGGCTGGCAGTTGGGAGGCAGGTGTGAAAACAGGAAATGACAGCGCTTATCGGCAGGAAAGAAAGCCTGGAAGCTTTGGCTTTGTGGTGCTTTTGGTTTGACAGCCCGGAGACTCCATGCGGAGCACGACCTTTCTGTGCTGGAATCTTTGTTGTGGGAGGAATCTTTGTTTATAAGCAATTTTCAGAGTCGGTCTGGCAGTTGTATGCAGGTGTGAAAACAGGAAACAATAGCTCTTATCCCCAGGAAAGAAAGCCTGGAAACTTGGGTTTGTGGTGCAGTGTGCTTGCCAAGCTGGGGCGTCCATG
Source organism: Pseudopipra pipra (assembly GCF_036250125.1). Taxonomy (NCBI): domain Eukaryota; kingdom Metazoa; phylum Chordata; class Aves; order Passeriformes; family Pipridae; genus Pseudopipra; species Pseudopipra pipra. The sequence continues at coordinate 81,004 of NW_026991194.1, forward strand.
AATAGCGAGTGCTTTCTGCGCTTTCATTTTTGTTGTGGGAGGAATCTTTGTTTATATTCAATTTTGGGAGTTGGGCTGGCAGTTGGGAGGCAGGTGTGAAAACAGGAAACAATAGCCCTTATCCCCAGGAAAGAAAGCCTGGAAACTTGGGTTTGTGGTGCAGTGTGTTTGCCAAGCTGGGGCATCCATGAATAGCGAGTGCTTTCTGTGCTGTCACCTTTGTTGTGGGAGGAATCCTTGTTTATATGCAATTTTGGGAGTCGGGCTGGCAGTTGGGAGGCAGGTGTGAAAACAGGAAACAATAGCCCTTATCGCCAGGAAAGAAAGCCTGGAAAATTGACTTTGTGGTGCAGTGTGTTTGCCAAGCTGGGGCGTCCATGAACAGCGAGTGCTTTCTGTGCTGTCATCTTTGATGTGGGAGGAATCTTTGTTTATGTGCAATTTTGGGAGTTGGGATGGCAGTTGGGAGGCAGGTGTGAAAACAGGGAATGACAGCGCTTATCGGCAGGAAAGAAAGCCTGGAAGCTTTGGCTTTGTGGTGCTTTTGGTTTGTCAGCCTGGAGACTCCATGCGGAGCAAGATCCTTCTGTGCTGTCATCTTTGTTGTGGGAGGAATTTTTGTTTATAAGCAATTTTCAGAGTAGGTCTGGCAGTTGGGAGGCAGGTGTGAAAACAGGAAACAATAGCCCTTATCCCCAGGAAAGAAAGCCTGGAAACTTAGGTTTGTGGTGCAATGTGCTTGCCATGCTGGGGCGTCCATGAATAGCGAGTGCTTTCTGTGCTGTCATTTTTGTTGTGGGAGGAATCTTTGTTTATATGCAATTTTGGGAGTTGGGCTGGCAGTTGGGAGGCAGGTGTGAAAACAGGAAACAATAGCCCTTATCCCCAGGAAAGAAAGCCTGGAAACTTGGGTTTGTGGTGAAGTGTGTTTGCCAAGCTGGGGCGTCCATGAATAGCGAGTGCTTTCTGTGCTGTCATCTTTGATGTGGGAGGAATCTTTGTTTATATGCAATTTTGGGAGTCAGGCTGGCAGTTGGGAGGCAGGTGTGAAAACAGGAAATGACAGCGCTTATCGGCAGGAAAGAAAGCCTGAAAGCTTTGGCTTTGTCGTGCTTTTGGTTTGTCAGCCTGGAGACTCCATGGGGAGTAGGAGCTTTCTCTGCCTATATCTTCGCTGTGGGAGGAATCTTCCTTCGTATGCAATTTTGGGAGTTGGGCTGGCAGTTGGGAGGCAGGTGTGAAAACAGGAAATGACAGCGCATATCGGCAGGAAAGAAAGCCTGGAAGCTTTGACTTTGTGGTGCTTTTGGTTTGACAGCCCGGAGACTCCATGCGGAGCACGACCTTTCTGTGCTGGAATCTTTGTTGTGGGAGGAATCTTTGTTTATATGCAATTTTGGGAGTTGGGCTGGCAGTTGGGAGGCAGGTGTGAAAACAGGAAACAATAGCCCTTATCCCCAGGAAAGAAAGCCTGGAAACTTGGGTTTGTGGTGCAGTGTGTTTGCCAAGCTGGGGTGTCCATGAACAGCGAGTGCTTTCTGTGCTGTCATCTTTGTTGTGGGAGGAATCTTTGTTTATATGCAATTTTGGGAGTTGGGCTGGCAGTTGGGAGGCAGGTGTGAAAACAGGAAACAATAGCCCTTATCGCCAGGAAAGAAAGCCTGGAAACTTGGGTTTGTGGTGCAGTGTGTTTGCCAAGCTGGGGCGTCCATGAACAGCGAGTGCATTCTGCGCTGTCATCTTTGTTGTGGGAGGAATCTTTGTTTTTAATCAATTTTGCCAGTTGGGCTGGCAGTTGGGAGGCAGGTGTGAAAACAGGAAATGACAGCGCTTATCGGCAGGAAAGAAAGCCTGAAAGCTTTGGCTTTGTGGTGCTTTTGGTTTGTCAGCCTGGAGACTCCATGCGGAGCAAGATCCTTCTGTGCTGTCATCTTTGTTGTGGGAGGAATCTTTGTTTATAAGCAATTTTCAGAGTCGGTCTGGCAGTTGGGAGGCAGGTGTGAAAACAGGAAACAATAGCCCTTATCCCCAGGAAAGAAAGCCTGGAAGCTTGGGTTTGTGGTGCAGTGTGTTTGCCATGCTGGGGCGTCCATGAATAGCGAGTGCTTTTTGTGCTGTCATTTTTGTTGTGGGAGGAATCTTTGTTTATATGCAATTTTGGGAGTTGGGCTGGCAGTTGGGAGGCAGGTGTGAAAACAGGAAACAATAGCCTTTATCCCCAGGAAAGAAAGCCTGGAAACTTAGGTTTGTGGTGCAATGTGCTTGCCATGCTGGGGCGTCCATGAATAGCGAGTGCTTTTTGTGCTGTCATTTTTGTTGTGGGAGGAATCTTTGTTTATATGCAATTTTGGGAGTTGGGCTGGCAGTTGGGAGGCAGGTGTGAAAACAGGAAACAATAGCCCTTATCCCCAGGAAAGAAAGCCTGGAAACTTGGGTTTGTGGTGCAGTGTGTTTGCCAAGCTGGGGCGTCCATGAATAGCGTGTGCTTTCTGTGCTGTCATCTTTGTTGTGGGAGGAATCCTTGTTTATATGCAATTTTGGGAGTCGGTCTGGCAGTTGGGAGGCAGGTGTGAAAACAGGGAATGACAGCGCTTATTGGCAGGATAGAAAGCCTGGAAGCTTTGGCTTTGTGGTGCTTTTGGTTTGTCAGCCTGGAGACTCCATGGGGAGTAGGAGCTTTCTCTGCCTACATCTTCGCTGTGGGTGGAATCTTCCTTCGTATGCAATTTTGGGAGTTGGGCTGGCAGTTGGGAGGCAGGTGTGAAAACAGGAAATGACAGCGCTAATCGGCAGGAAAGAAAGCCTGGAAGCTTTGGCTTTGTGGTGCTTTTGGTTTGACAGCCCGGAGACTCCATGTGGAGCACGACCTTTCTGTGCTGGAATCTTTGTTGTGGGAGGAATCTTTGTTTATAAGCAATTTTCAGAGTCGGTCTGGCAGTTGTATGCAGGTGTGAAAACAGGAAACAATAGCTCTTATCCCCAGGAAAGAAAGCCTGGAAACTTGGGTTTGTGGTGCAGTGTGCTTGCCAAGCTGGGGCGTCCATGAATAGCGAGTGCTTTCTGCGCTGTCATTTTTGTTGTGGGAGGAATCTTTGTTTATAAGCAATTTTGGGAGTTGGGCTGGCAGTTGGGAGGCAGGTGTGAAAACAGGAAACAATAGCCCTTATCCCCAGGAAAGAAAGCCTGGAAACTTGGGTTTGTGGTGCAGTGTGTTTGCCAAGCTGGGGCGTCCATGAATAGCGAGTGCTTTCTGTGCTGTCACCTTTGTTGTGGGAGGAATCCTTGTTTATATGCAATTTTGGGAGTCGGGCTGGCAGTTGGGAGGCAGGTGTGAAAACAGGAAACAATAGCCCTTATCGCCAGGAAAGAAAGCCTGGAAAATTGACTTTGTGGTGCAGTGTGTTTGCCAAGCTGGGGCGTCCATGAACAGCGAGTGCTTTCTGTGCTGTCATCTTTGATGTGGGAGGAATCTTTGTTTATGTGCAATTTTGGGAGTCGGTCTGGCAGTTGGGAGGCAGGTGTGAAAACAGGAAATGACAGCGCTTATCAGCAGGAAAGAAAGCCTGGAAGCTTTGGCTTTGTGGTGCTTTTGGTTTGAGAGCCCGGAGACTCCATGTGGAGCACGACCTTTCTGTGCTGGAATCTTTGTTGTGGGAGGAATCTTTGTTTAGAAGCAATTTTCAGAGTCGGTCTGGCAGTTGGGAGGCAGGTGTGAAAACAGGAAACAATAGCCCTTATCCCCAGGAAAGAAAGCCTGGAAACTTGGGTTTGTGGTGCAGTGTGTTTGCCAAGCTGGGGCGTCCATGAACAGCGAGTGCTTTCTGTGCTGTCATCTTTGATGTGGGAGGAATCTTTGTTTATATGCAATTTTGGGAGTCGGTCTGGCAGTTGGGAGGCAGGTGTGAAAACAGGAAACAATAACCACTATCCCCAGGACCGAAAACCTGGAAACTTGGGTTTGTGGTGCAGTGTGTTTGCCAAGCTGGGGCGTCCATGAATAGCGAGTGCATTCTGTGCTGTCATCTTTGTTGTGGGAGGAATCTTTGTTTATATGCAATTTTGGGAGTCAGGCTGGCAGTTGGGAGGCAGGTGTGAAAACAGGAAATGACAGCGCTTATCGGCAGGAAAGAAAGCCTGGAAGCTTTGGCTTTGTCGTGCTTTTGGTTTGTCAGCCTGGAGACTCCATGGGGAGTAGGAGCTTTCTCTGCCTATATCTTCGCTGTGGGAGGAATCTTCCTTCGTATGCAATTTTGGGAGTTGGGCTGGCAGTTGGGAGGCAGGTGTGAAAACAGGAAATGACAGCGCATATCGGCAGGAAAGAAAGCCTGGAAGCTTTGACTTTGTGGTGCTTTTGGTTTGACAGCCCGGAGACTCCATGCGGAGCACGACCTTTCTGTGCTGGAATCTTTGTTGTGGGAGGAATCTTTGTTTCTATGCAATTTTAGGAGTTGGTCTGGCAGTTGTAGGCAGGTGTGAAAACAGGAAACAATAACCATTATCCCCAGGACAGAAAACCTGGAAACTTGGGATTGTGGTGCAGTGTGTTTGCCAAGCTGGGGCGTTCATGAATAGCAAGTGCATTCTGTGCTGTCATCTTTGTTGTGGGAGGAATCTTTGTTTATATGCAATTTTGGGAGTCGGTCTGGCAGTTGGGAGGCAGGTGTGAAAACAGGAAATGACAGCGCTTATCGGCAGGAAAGATAGCCTGGAAGCTTTGGCTTTGTGGTGCAGTGTGTTTGTCAGCCTGGAGACTCCATGGGGAGTAGGAGCTTTCTCTGCCTACATCTTCGCTGTGGGAGGAATCTTCCTTCGTATGCAATTTTGGGAGTTGGACTGGCAGTTGGGAGGCAGGTGTGAAAACAGGAAATGACAGCGCTTATCGGCAGGAAAGAAAGCCTGAAAACTTTGGCTTTGTGGTGCTTTTGGTTTGACAGCCCGGAGACTCCATGCGGAGCACGACCTTTCTGTGCTGTCATCTTTGTTGTGGGAGGAATCTTTGTTTATATGCAATTTTGGGAGTTGGGCTGGCAGTTGGGAGGCAGGTGTGAAAACAGGAAACAATAGCCCTTATCCCCAGGAAAGAAAGCCTGGAAACTTGGGTTTGTGGTGCAGTGTGTTTGCCAAGCTGGGGTGTCCATGAACAGCGAGTGCTTTCTGTGCTGTCATCTTTGTTGTGGGAGGAATCTTTGTTTATATGCAATTTTGGGAGTTGGGCTGGCAGTTGGGAGGCAGGTGTGAAAACAGGAAACAATAGCCCTTATCGCCAGGAAAGAAAGCCTGGAAACTTGGGTTTGTGGTGCAGTGTGTTTGCCAAGCTGGGGCGTCCATGAACAGCGAGTGCATTCTGCGCTGTCATCTTTGTTGTGGGAGGAATCTTTGTTTTTAATCAATTTTGCCAGTTGGGCTGGCAGTTGGGAGGCAGGTGTGAAAACAGGAAATGACAGCGCTTATCGGCAGGAAAGAAAGCCTGAAAGCTTTGGCTTTGTGGTGCTTTTGGTTTGTCAGCCTGGAGACTCCATGCGGAGCAAGATCCTTCTGTGCTGTCATCTTTGTTGTGGGAGGAATCTTTGTTTATAAGCAATTTTCAGAGTCGGTCTGGCAGTTGGGAGGCAGGTGTGAAAACAGGAAACAATAGCCCTTATCCCCAGGAAAGAAAGCCTGGAAACTTGGGTTTGTGGTGCAGTGTGTTTGCCATGCTGGGGCGTCCATGAATAGCGAGTGCTTTTTGTGCTGTCATTTTTGTTGTGGGAGGAATCTTTGTTTATATGCAATTTTGGGAGTTGGGCTGGCAGTTGGGAGGCAGGTGTGAAAACAGGAAACAATAGCCTTTATCCCCAGGAAAGAAAGCCTGGAAACTTAGGTTTGTGGTGCAATGTGCTTGCCATGCTGGGGCGTCCATGAATAGCGAGTGCTTTTTGTGCTGTCATTTTTGTTGTGGGAGGAATCTTTGTTTATATGCAATTTTGGGAGTTGGGCTGGCAGTTGGGAGGCAGGTGTGAAAACAGGAAACAATAGCCCTTATCCCCAGGAAAGAAAGCCTGGAAACTTGGGTTTGTGGTGCAGTGTGTTTGCCAAGCTGGGGCGTCCATGAATAGCGTGTGCTTTCTGTGCTGTCATCTTTGTTGTGGGAGGAATCCTTGTTTATATGCAATTTTGGGAGTCGGTCTGGCAGTTGGGAGGCAGGTGTGAAAACAGGGAATGACAGCGCTTATCGGCAGGATAGAAAGCCTGGAAGCTTTGGCTTTGTGGTGCTTTTGGTTTGTCAGCCTGGAGACTCCATGGGGAGTAGGAGCTTTCTCTGCCTACATCTTCGCTGTGGGTGGAATCTTCCTTCGTATGCAATTTTGGGAGTTGGGCTGGCAGTTGGGAGGCAGGTGTGAAAACAGGAAATGACAGCGCTTATCGGCAGGAAAGAAAACCTGGAAGCTTTGGCTTTGTGGTGCTTTTGGTTTGACAGCCCGGAGACTCCATGCGGAGCACGACCTTTCTGTGCTGGAATCTTTGTTGTGGGAGGAATCTTTGTTTATAAGCAATTTTCAGAGTCGGTCTGGCAGTTGTATGCAGGTGTGAAAACAGGAAACAATAGCTCTTATCCCCAGGAAAGAAAGCCTGGAAACTTGGGTTTGTGGTGCAGTGTGCTTGCCAAGCTGGGGCGTCCATGAATAGCGAGTGCTTTCTGCGCTTTCATTTTTGTTGTGGGAGGAATCTTTGTTTATATTCAATTTTGGGAGTTGGGCTGGCAGTTGGGAGGCAGGTGTGAAAACAGGAAACAATAGCCCTTATCCCCAGGAAAGAAAGCCTGGAAACTTGGGTTTGTGGTGCAGTGTGTTTGCCAAGCTGGGGCATCCATGAATAGCGAGTGCTTTCTGTGCTGTCACCTTTGTTGTGGGAGGAATCCTTGTTTATATGCAATTTTGGGAGTCGGGCTGGCAGTTGGGAGGCAGGTGTGAAAACAGGAAACAATAGCCCTTATCGCCAGGAAAGAAAGCCTGGAAAATTGACTTTGTGGTGCAGTGTGTTTGCCAAGCTGGGGCGTCCATGAACAGCGAGTGCTTTCTGTGCTGTCATCTTTGATGTGGGAGGAATCTTTGTTTATGTGCAATTTTGGGAGTTGGGATGGCAGTTGGGAGGCAGGTGTGAAAACAGGGAATGACAGCGCTTATCGGCAGGAAAGAAAGCCTGGAAGCTTTGGCTTTGTGGTGCTTTTGGTTTGTCAGCCTGGAGACTCCATGCGGAGCAAGATCCTTCTGTGCTGTCATCTTTGTTGTGGGAGGAATTTTTGTTTATAAGCAATTTTCAGAGTAGGTCTGGCAGTTGGGAGGCAGGTGTGAAAACAGGAAACAATAGCCCTTATCCCCAGGAAAGAAAGCCTGGAAACTTAGGTTTGTGGTGCAATGTGCTTGCCATGCTGGGGCGTCCATGAATAGCGAGTGCTTTCTGTGCTGTCATTTTTGTTGTGGGAGGAATCTTTGTTTATATGCAATTTTGGGAGTTGGGCTGGCAGTTGGGAGGCAGGTGTGAAAACAGGAAACAATAGCCCTTATCCCCAGGAAAGAAAGCCTGGAAACTTGGGTTTGTGGTGCAGTGTGTTTGCCAAGCTGGGGCGTCCATGAATAGCGAGTGCTTTCTGTGCTGTCATCTTTGATGTGGGAGGAATCTTTGTTTATATGCAATTTTGGGAGTCAGGCTGGCAGTTGGGAGGCAGGTGTGAAAACAGGGAATGACAGCGCTTATCGGCAGGAAAGAAAGCCTGGGAGCTTTGGCTTTGTCGTGCTTTTGGTTTGTCAGCCTGGAGACTCCATGGGGAGTAGGAGCTTTCTCTGCCTACATCTTCGCCGTGGGAGGAATCTTCCTTCGTATGCAATTTTGGGAGTTGGGCTGGCAGTTGGGAGGCAGGTGTGAAAACAGGAAATGACAGCGCTTATCGGCAGGAAAGAAAGCCTGGAAGCTTTGGCTTTGTGGTGCTTTAGGTTTGTCAGCCTGGAGACTCCATGGGGAGCAAGAGCCTTCTGTGCTGGAATCTTTGTTGTGGGAGGAAACTTTGTTTAGAAGCAATTTTCAGAGTCGGTCTGGCAGTTGTATGCAGGTGTGAAAACAGGAAACAATAGCTCTTATCCGCAGGAAAGAAAGCCTGGAAACTTGGGTTTGTGGTGCAGTGTGCTTGCCAAGCTGGGGCGTCCATGAATAGCGAGTGCTTTCTGCGCTTTCATTTTTGTTGTGGGAGGAATCTTTGTTTATATTCAATTTTGGGAGTTGGGCTGGCAGCTTGGAGGCAGGTGTGAAAACAGGAAACAATAGCCATTATCCGCAGGAAAGAAAGCCTGGAAACTTGGGTTTGTGTTGCAGTGTGTTTGCCAAGCTGGGGCGTCCATGAATAGCGAGTGCATTCTGTGCTGTCATCTTTGTTGTGGGAGGAATCTTTGTTTTTATTCAATTTTGGGAGTTGGGCTGGCAGTTGGGAGGCAGGTGTGAAAACAGGAAATGACAGCCATTCTGACGGCTTTTTGTCTTTATCTCCCCGCCAGTGTCTGCAGGAAGAGCCCAGGGGTACTAGGACACATTGGTGGAGACAACGGAAGGCAGTGAGATCATCAGAAAGTGTTCACACGCCAACCTCCGGATCGGCGATTTTATCCCTTTCTAGCGGCAGCTCCCGGGTCACAGCACGGAACTCCTCGCGCGCGCTGCTAAAGGGTGCAGAGAGCTGCGTGCGCCAGCGGGGCGGCTGTCGTTGTCGGGAGATGGACGTTGGACCTTCCTCTAACTCTCCGGACCCCCTCTTGGGGACACGGCGCTGTATTCCTTCGCCCTGGCAGACAGGGATTCATTGACACGGTCGCCTTTGGAGCTTTCAGGGGCTTTTCTTAGAAATGCACAACTCGTTTAATACTTTCTACAGGGCAGCAATGTAGCGCCCCTATGAAAAAAGGGCGTTTCACTACTACACAAAGCACGGACCGCAGGAGTTCTCTAAAGGACAGAGAGAAAAGCAAGGGAAAAGAATGACTTCACAAAAATAAGAGTGGTGAGTGTTTCTTGGGAATGCTTTATGGAGCAGAGGGGGGGACGGACGGGAGGCTAGTTGGGAGACTGAGCTCTGTGAAGAACCTGCCAGGCAGGACGGCAGCCTCGAGGGACCTGCACGGCCACCTCATTCGCGGCCACCACGGTCCCCGGGCGCCAGCCTTGCGCACCGAGCAGAACCGCGGCCAGCGCCGCCAGCCCCGCTCCCCAAAGAGCCGCATCCAGCGATCCGCCGCCCGGCCTCCCGCTGCCCCCAACAGCCCCGTCTCTCTGCTCCGGCCGGTCCGCCTCCTCCCCGCCTCCTCTCCCTCCTCTGCTTTCTTCTCCCTCCCCTGCCCTCCTCAACCAGTTCCGCCTCGGCACTCTGCCCCTCAACCTGCTGCAGATGTGCTGCTTCCACCACATCCAGTTCAGGTGTGACAGGCTCTTCTCTTGTCCTCTGAGCAAGAGGAGCAGCAGGAGGGACACACAAGAGCTCTCCTCACAGAGGCTGCATCGCCAGGAAGTCCAAAGAAGTTCGGAGATTCTGTGCCACGTCCGAGCTTTCTCTGGGGATGCTGCTTCTCCCATGCACTGCCTGGCCGTAGCACTCGTACCACAGCCCCTGACAAAAGCCCAGGTGGTCTTTGTGGCTAGCAGAATTGCTCCTGCTGCCAGCAGGGATGCTCCTCGAGACAGACGAGGAGAGGCTGACCCGGGGAGCTGAGCCGGGAGGGATGTTCTGCGTCTCGTGCCCCTCGAGCATTCTCAAAAGCGCCTGCCGTGGAGGACAATTCAGGAGTCCCCCCGGGCCAGCAAAAGAGAGATGAGAAGGAAGAGATGATGGCCACGAAAAAAGCTCATGGTCTGTCAATCTTGAACTCCTCGAGACCAATCCTCAGCCCTCCCACCTAGCCCGGCCCCGCCGCCTCCGCGGCGCAGAGCTCCGAACGCCGCCCCGCTGCCGCCGCTCTCGCCGGCCCTCCGGATCCAGCCCGCACCGACGAGAGCCCGAGAGGCGTCGGCGCCCCGGTACAGTACCCGGGCTTAGTTGGATGAGGAGGACCGTGGACGGAGACGAGAACAGTGGACGGAGACGAAGACAGAGGAGGGAGAGGAAGCGGAGAGGCAGCGGAGAGGAGGCGGCCCGGCCGGAGCAGAGACGGGGCTATCGGAGGCAGCGAGAAGCCGGGCGGCGGATGGGCGCTTTCGGCGCCAGCGGAGAGCGGGACGGGCGGCGCTGGCCGCGGTTCTGCTCCGTGCGCAAGGCTGGCGCCCGGCGACCGGGGGGCCGCGGCTGGAGTTGCCGTGCAGGTCCCTCCAGGGAGGGAGGCTGCCGTCCTGCCTGGCAGGTTCTTCACAGAGCTCCGTCTCCCAACTAGCCTCCCGTCCGTCCCTCCCTCTGCTCCATAAAGTATTCCCTCGGAACACTCACCGGTCTTTTCTTTGTCCAGCCGTTCCCGTTTCCTTGCTTTACTCTCGGTCCTTCAGAGACCTCCTGCAGTCCGTCCTTCCCCTTTTCTACTTTCCTTTCTCTCTTGCTTAGCTCAGTCGCGCAGCTTCCCATTCTTCAGTGACTCCAAAAATCCACTTCTCTTTCCCGCACTCAACTCTCCAGCAAATTATTCTAATGGGCACTTCCACAACTGCACACCTTGACAGTCTCGTCAAATTCTTCTCCGTACGGTCCTGACTCTTTCTGTGCCCTGTCTTCTGGGAAGCAACCTCCAGTGCAAAAAGCCATTCTGACGGCTTTTTGTCTTTATCTCCCCGCCAGTGTCTGCAGGAAGAGCCCAGGGGTACTAGGACACATTGGTGGAGACAACGGAAGGCAGTGAGATCATCAGAAAGTGTTCACACGCCAACCTCCGGATCGGCGATTTTATCCCTTTCTACCGGCAGCTCCCGGGTCACAGCACGGAACTCCTCGCGCGCGCTGCTAAAGGGTGCAGAGAGCTGCGTGCGCCAGCGGGGCGGCTGTCGTTGTCGGGAGATGGACGTTGGACCTTCCTCTAACTCTCCGGACCCCCTCTTGGGGACACGGCGCTGTATTCCTTCGCCCTGGCAGACAGGGATTCATTGACACGGTCGCCTTTGGAGCTTTCAGGGGCTTTTCTTAGAAATGCACAACTCGTTTAATACTTTCTACAGGGCAGCAATGTAGCGCCCCTATGAAAAAAGGGCGTCTCACTACTACACAAAGCACGGACCGCAGGAGTTCTCTAAAGGACAGAGAGAAAAGCAAGGGAAAAGAATGGCTTCACAAAAATAAGAGTGGTGAGTGTTTCTTGGGAATGCTTTATGGAGCAGAGGGGGGGACGGACGGGAGGCTAGTTGGGAGACTGAGCTCTGTGAAGAACCTGCCAGGCAGGACGGCAGCCTCGAGGGACCTGCACGGCCACCTCATTCGCGGCCACCACGGTCCCCGGGCGCCAGCCTTGCGCACCGAGCAGAACCGCGGCCAGCGCCGCCAGCCCCGCTCCCCAAAGAGCCGCATCCAGCGATCCGCCGCCCGGCCTCCCGCTGCCCCCAACAGCCCCGTCTCTCTGCTCCGGCCGGTCCGCCTCCTCCCCGCCTCCTCTCCCTCCTCTGCTTTCTTCTCCCTCCCCTGCCCTCCTCAACCAGTTCCGCCTCGGCACTCTGCCCCTCAACCTGCTGCAGATGTGCTGCTTCCACCACATCCAGTTCAGGTGTGACAGGCTCTTCTCTTGTCCTCTGAGCAAGAGGAGCAGCAGGAGGGACACACAAGAGCTCTCCTCACAGAGGCTGCATCGCCAGGAAGTCCAAAGAAGTTCGGAGATTCTGTGCCACGTCCGAGCTTTCTCTGGGGATGCTGCTTCTCCCATGCACTGCCTCGCCGTAGCACTCGTACCACAGCCCCTGACAAAAGCCCAGGTGGTCTTTGTGGCTAGCAGAATTGCTCCTGCTGCCAGCAGGGATGCTCCTCGAGACAGACGAGGAGAGGCTGACCCGGGGAGCTGAGCCGGGAGGGATGTTCTGCGTCTCGTGCCCCTCGAGCATTCTCAAAAGCGCCTGCCGTGGAGGACAATTCAGGAGTCCCCCCGGGCCAGCAAAAGAGAGATGAGAAGGAAGAGATGATGGCCACGAAAAAAGCTCATGGTCTGTCAATCTTGAACTCCTCGAGACCAATCCTCAGCCCTCCCACCTAGCCCGGCCCCGCCGCCTCCGCGGCGCAGAGCTCCGAACGCCGCCCCGCTGCCGCCGCTCTCGCCGGCCCTCCGGATCCAGCCCGCACCGACGAGAGCCCGAGAGGCGTCGGCGCCCCGGTACAGTACCCGGGCTTAGTTGGATGAGGAGGACCGTGGACGGAGACGAGAACAGTGGACGGAGACGAAGACAGAGGAGGGAGAGGCAGCGGAGAGGAGGCGGCCCGGCCGGAGCAGAGACGGGGCTATCGGAGGCAGCGAGAAGCCGGGCGGCGGATGGGCGCTTTCGGCGCCAGCGGAGAGCGGGACTGGCGGCGCTGGCCGCGGTTCTGCTCCGTGCGCAAGGCTGGCGCCTGGCGACCGGGGGGCCGCGGCTGGAGTTGCCGTGCAGGTCCCTCCAGGGAGGGAGGCTGCCGTCCTGCCTGGCAGGTTCTTCACAGAGCTCCGTCTCCCAACTAGCCTCCCGTCCGTCCGTCCCTCTGCTCCATAAAGTATTCCCTCGGAACACTCACCGGTCTTTTCTTTGTCGAGCCGTTCCCGTTTCCTTGCTTTACTCTCGGTCCTTCAGAGACCTCCTGCAGTCCGTCCTTCCCCTTTTCTACTTTCCTTTCTCTCTTGCTTAGCTCAGTCGCGCAGCTTCCCATTCTTCAGTGACTCCAAAAATCCACTTCTCTTTCCCGCACTCAACTCTCCAGCAAATTATTCTAATGGGCACTTCCACAACTGCACACCTTGACAGTCTCGTCAAATTCTTCTTTCAGGGGCTTTTCTTAGAAATGCACAACTCGTTTAATACTTTCTACAGGGCAGCAATGTAGCGCCCCTATGAAAAAAGGGCGTTTCACTACTACACAAAGCACGGACCGCAGGAGTTCTCTAAAGGACAGAGAGAAAAGCAAGGGAAAAGAATGGCTTCACAAAAATAAGAGTGGTGAGTGTTTCGTGGGAATGCTTTATGGAGCAGAGGGGGGGACGGACGGGAGGCTAGTTGAAAGCTCCAAAGGCGACCGTGTCAATGAATCCCTGTCTGCCAGGGCGAAGGAATACAGCGCCGTGTCCCCAAGAGGGGGTCCGGAGAGTTAGAGGAAGGTCCAACGTCCATCTCCCGACAACGACAGCCGCCCCGCTGGCGCACGCAGCTCTCTGCACCCTTTAGCAGCGCGCGCGAGGAGTTCCGTGCTGTGACCCGGGAGCTGCCGGTAGAAAGGGATAAAATCGCCGATCCGGAGGTTGGCGTGTGAACACTTTCTGATGATCTCACTGCCTTCCGTTGTCTCCACCAATGTGTCCTAGTACCACTGGGCTCTTCCTGCAGACACTGGCGGGGAGATAAAGACAAAAAGCCGTCAGAATGGCTTTTTGCACTGGATGTTGCTTCCCAGAAGACAGGGCACAGAAAGAGTCAGGACCGTACGGAGAAGAATTTGACGAGACTGTCAAGGTGTGCAGTTGTGGAAGTGCCCATTAGAATTTGCTGGAGAGTTGAGTGCGGGAAAGAGAGGTGGATTTTTGGAGTCACTGAAGAATGGGAAGCTGCGCGACTGAGCTAAGCAAGAGAGAAAGGAAAGTAGAAAAGGGGAAGGACGGACTGCAGGAGGTCTCTGAAGGACCGAGAGTAAAGCAAGGAAACGGGAACGGCTCGACAAAGAAAAGACCGGTGAGTGTTCCGAGGGAATACTTTATGGAGCAGAGGGAGGGACGGACGGGAGGCTAGTTGGGAGACGGAGCTCTGTGAAGAACCTGCCAGGCAGGACGGCAGCCTCCCTCCCTGGAGGGACCTGCACGGCAACTCCAGCCGCGGCCCCCCGGTCGCCGGGCGCCAGCCTTGCGCACCGAGCAGAACCGCGGCCAGCGCCGCCAGTCCCGCTCTCCGCTGGCGCCGAAAGCGCCCATCCGCCGCCCGGCTTCTCGCTGCCTCCGATAGCCCCGTCTCTGCTCCGGCCGGGCCGCCTCCTCTCCGCTGCCTCTCCGCTTCCTCTCCCTCCTCTGTCTTCGTCTCCGTCCACTGTTCTCGTCTCCGTCCACGGTCCTCCTCATCCAACTAAGCCCGGGTACTGTACCGGGGCGCCGACGCCTCTCGGGCTCTCGTCGGTGCGGGCTGGATCCGGAGGGCCGGCGAGAGCGGCGGCAGCGGGGCGGCGTTCGGAGCTCTGCGCCGCGGAGGCGGCGGGGCCGGGCTAGGTGGGAGGGCTGAGGATTGGTCTCGAGGAGTTCAAGATTGACAGACCATGAGCTTTTTTCGTGGCCATCATCTCTTCCTTCTCATCTCTCTTTTGCTGGCCCGGGGGGACTCCTGAATTGTCCTCCACGGCAGGCGCTTTTGAGAATGCTCGAGGGGCACGAGACGCAGAACATCCCTCCCGGCTCAGCTCCCCGGGTCAGCCTCTCCTCGTCTGTCTCGAGGAGCATCCCTGCTGGCAGCAGGAGCAATTCTGCTAGCCACAAAGACCACCTGGGCTTTTGTCAGGGGCTGTGGTACGAGTGCTACGGCCAGGCAGTGCATGGGAGAAGCAGCATCCCCAGAGAAAGCTCGGACGTGGCACAGAATCTCCGAACTTCTTTGGACTTCCTGGCGATGCAGCCTCTGTGAGGAGAGCTCTTGTGTGTCCCTCCTGCTGCTCCTCTTGCTCAGAGGACAAGAGAAGAGCCTGTCACACCTGAACTGGATGTGGTGGAAGCAGCACATCTGCAGCAGGTTGAGGGGCAGAGTGCCGAGGCGGAACTGGTTGAGGAGGGCAGGGAAGGGAGAAGAAAGCAGAGGAGGGAGAGGAGGCGGGGAGGAGGCGGACCGGCCGGAGCAGAGAGACGGGGCTGTTGGGGGCAGCGGGAGGCCGGGCGGCGGATCGCTGGATGCGGCTCTTTGGGGAGCGGGGCTGGCGGCGCTGGCCGCGGTTCTGCTCGGTGCGCAAGGCTGGCGCCCGGGGACCGTGGTGGCCGCGAATGAGGTGGCCGTGTAGGTCCCTCGAGGCTGCCGTCCTGCCTGGCAGGTTCTTCACAGAGCTCAGTCTCCCAACTAGCCTCCCGTCCGTCCCCCCCTCTGCTCCATAAAGCATTCCCAAGAAACACTCACCACTCTTATTTTTGTGAAGCCATTCTTTTCCCTTGCTTTTCTCTCTGTCCTTTAGAGAACTCCTGCGGTCCGTGCTTTGTGTACTAGTGAGACGCCCTTTTTTCATAGGGGCGCTACATTGCTGCCCTGTAGAAAGTATTAAACGAGTTGTGCATTTCTAAGAAAAGCCCCTGAAAGCTCCAAAGGCGACCGTGTCAATGAATCCCTGTCTGCCAGGGCGAAGGAATACAGCGCCGTGTCCCCAAGAGGGGGTCCGGAGAGTTAGAGGAAGGTCCAACGTCCATCTCCCGACAACGACAGCCGCCCCGCTGGCGCACGCAGCTCTCTGCACCCTTTAGCAGCGCGCGCGAGGAGTTCCGTGCTGTGACCCGGCAGCTGCCGGTAGAAAGGGATAAAATCGCCGATCCGGAGGTTGGCGTGTGAACACTTTCTGATGATCTCACTGCCTTCCGTTTTCTCCACCAATGTGTCCTAGTACCCCTGGGCTCTTCCTGCAGACACTGGCGGGGAGATAAAGACAAAAAGCCGTCAGAATGGCTTTTTGCACTGGATGTTGCTTCCCAGAAGACAGGGCACAGAAAGAGTCAGGACCGTACGGAGAAGAATTTGACGAGACTGTCAAGGTGTGCAGTTGTGGAAGTGCCCATTAGAATAATTTGCTGGAGAGTTGAGTGCGGGAAAGAGAAGTGGATTTTTGGAGTCACTGAAGAATGGGAAGCTGCGCGACTCAGCTAAGCAAGAGAGAAAGGAAAGTAGAAAAGGGGAAGGACGGACTGCAGGAGGTCTCTGAAGGACCGAGAGTAAAGCAAGGAAACGGGAACGGCTGGACAAAGAAAAGACCGGTGAGTGTTCCGAGGGAATACTTTATGGAGCAGAGGGAGGGACGGACGGGAGGCTAGTTGGGAGACGGAGCTCTGTGAAGAACCTGCCAGGCAGGACGGCAGCCTCCCTCCCTGGAGGGACCTGCACGGCAACTCCAGCCGCGGCCCCCCGGTCGCCGGGCGCCAGCCTTGCGCACCGAGCAGAACCGCGGCCAGCGCCGCCCGTCCCGCTCTCCGCTGGCGCCGAAAGCGCCCATCCGCCGCCCGGCTTCTCGCTGCCTCCGATAGCCCCGTCTCTGCTCCGGCCGGGCCGCCTCCTCTCCGCTGCCTCTCCGCTTCCTCTCCCTCCTCTGTCTTCGTCTCCGTCCACTGTTCTCGTCTCCGTCCATGGTCCTTCTCATCCAAATAAGCCCGGGTACTGTACCGGGGCGCCGACGCCTCTCGGGCTCTCGTCGGTGCGGGTTGGATCCGGAGGGCCGGCGAGAGCGGCGGCAGCGGGGCGGCGTTCGGAGCTCTGCGCCGCGGAGGCGGCGGGGCCGGGCTAGGTGGGAGGGCTGAGGATTGGTCTCGAGGAGTTCAAGATTGACAGACCATGAGCTTTTTTCGTGGCCATCATCTCTTCCTTCTCATCTCTCTTTTGCTGGCCCGGGGGGACTCCTGAATTGTCCTCCACGGCAGGCGCTTTTGAGAATGCTCGAGGGGCACGAGACGCAGAACATCCCTCCCGGCTCAGCTCCCCGGGTCAGCCTCTCCTCGTCTGTCTCGGGGAGCATCCCTGCTGGCAGCAGGAGCAATTCTGCTAGCCACAAAGACCACCTGGGCTTTTGTCAGGGGCTGTGGTACGAGTGCTACGGCGAGGCAGTGCATGGGAGAAGCAGCATCCCCAGAGAAAGCTCGGACGTGGCACAGAATCTCCGAACTTCTTTGGACTTCCTGGCGATGCAGCCTCTGTGAGGAGAGCTCTTGTGTGTCCCTCCTGCTGCTCCTCTTGCTCAGAGGACAAGAGAAGAGCCTGTCACACCTGAACTGGATGTGGTGGAAGCAGCACATCTGCAGCAGGTTGAGGGGCAGAGTGCCGAGGCGGAACTGGTTGAGGAGGGCAGGGGAGGGAGAAGAAAGCAGAGGAGGGAGAGGAGGCGGGGAGGAGGCGGACCGGCCGGAGCAGAGAGACGGGGCTGTTGGGGGCAGCGGGAGGCCGGGCGGCGGATCGCTGGATGCGGCTCTTTGGGGAGCGGGGCTGGCGGCGCTGGCCGCGGTTCTGCTCGGTGCGCAAGGCTGGCGCCCGGGGACCGTGGTGGCCGCGAATGAGGTGGCCGTGCAGGTCCCTCGAGGCTGCCGTCCTGCCTGGCAGGTTCTTCACAGAGCTCAGTCTCCCAACTAGCCTCCCGTCCGTCCCCCCCTCTGCTCCATAAAGCATTCCCACGAAACACTCACCACTCTTATTTTTGTGAAGCCATTCTTTTCCCTTGCTTTTCTCTCTGTCCTTTAGAGAACTCCTGCGGTCCGTGCTTTGTGTAGTAGTGAAACGCCCTTTTTTCATAGGGGCGCTACATTGCTGCCCTGTAGAAAGTATTAAACGAGTTGTGCATTTCTAAGAAAAGCCCCTGAAAGCTCCAAAGGCGACCGTGTCAATGAATCCCTGTCTGCCAGGGCGAAGGAATACAGCGCCGTGTCCCCAAGAGGGGGTCCGGAGAGTTAGAGGAAGGTCCAACGTCCATCTCCCGACAACGACAGCCGCCCCGCTGGCGCACGCAGCTCTCTGCACCCTTTAGCAGCGCGCGCGAGGAGTTCCGTGCTGTGACCCGGCAGCTGCCGGTAGAAAGGGATAAAATCGCCGACCCGGAGGTTGGCGTGTGAACACTTTCTGATGATCTCACTGCCTTCCGTTGTCTCCACCAATGTGTCCTAGTACCCCTGGGCTCTTCCTGCAGACACTGGCGGGGAGATAAAGACAAAAAGCCGTCAGAATGGCTTTTTGCACTGGATGTTGCTTCCCAGAAGACAGGGCACAGAAAGAGTCAGGACCGTACGGAGAAGAATTTGACGAGACTGTCAAGGTGTGCAGTTGTGGAAGTGCCCATTAGAATAATTTGCTGGAGAGTTGAGTGCGGGAAAGAGAAGTGGATTTTTGGAGTCACTGAAGAATGGGAAGCTGCGCGACTCAGCTAAGCAAGAGAGAAAGGAAAGTAGAAAAGGGGAAGGACGGACTGCAGGAGGTCTCTGAAGGACCGAGAGTAAAGCAAGGAAACGGGAACGGCTCGACAAAGAAAAGACCGGTGAGTGTTCCGAGGGAATACTTTATGGAGCAGAGGGAGGGACGGACGGGAGGCTAGTTGGGAGACGGAGCTCTGTGAAGAACCTGCCAGGCAGGACGGCAGCCTCCCTCCCTGGAGGGACCTGCACGGCAACTCCAGCCGCGGCCCCCCGGTCGCCGGGCGCCAGCCTTGCGCACCGAGCAGAACCGCGGCCAGCGCCGCCAGTCCCGCTCTCCGCTGGCGCCGAAAGCGCCCATCCGCCGCCCGGCTTCTCGCTGCCTCCGATAGCCCCGTCTCTGCTCCGGCCGGGCCGCCTCCTCACCGCTGCCTCTCCGCTTCCTCTCCCTCCTCTGTCTTCGTCTCCGTCCACTGTTCTCGTCTCCGTCCATGGTCCTTCTCATCCAAATAAGCCCGGGTACTGTACCGGGGCGCCGACGCCTCTCGGGCTCTCGTCGGTGCGGGCTGGATCCGGAGGGCCGGCGAGAGCGGCGGCAGCGGGGCGGCGTTCGGAGCTCTGCGCCGCGGAGGCGGCGGGGCCGGGCTAGGTGGGAGGGCTGAGGATTGGTCTCGAGGAGTTCAAGATTGACAGACCATGAGCTTTTTTCGTGGCCATCATCTCTTCCTTCTCATCTCTCTTTTGCTGGCCCGGGGGGACTCCTGAATTGTCCTCCACGGCAGGCGCTTTTGAGAATGCTCGAGGGGCACGAGACGCAGAACATCCCTCCCGGCTCAGCTCCCCGGGTCAGCCTCTCCTCGTCTGTCTCGGGGAGCATCCCTGCTGGCAGCAGGAGCAATTCTGCTAGCCACAAAGACCACCTGGGCTTTTGTCAGGGGCTGTGGTACGAGTGCTACGGCGAGGCAGTGCATGGGAGAAGCAGCATCCCCAGAGAAAGCTCGGACGTGGCACAGAATCTCCGAACTTCTTTGGACTTCCTGGCGATGCAGCCTCTGTGAGGAGAGCTCTTGTGTGTCCCTCCTGCTGCTCCTCTTGCTCAGAGGACAAGAGAAGAGCCTGTCACACCTGAACTGGATGTGGTGGAAGCAGCACATCTGCAGCAGGTTGAGGGGCAGAGTGCCGAGGCGGAACTGGTTGAGGAGGGCAGGGGAGGGAGAAGAAAGCAGAGGAGGGAGAGGAGGCGGGGAGGAGGCGGACCGGCCGGAGCAGAGAGACGGGGCTGTTGGGGGCAGCGGGAGGCCGGGCGGCGGATCGCTGGATGCGGCTCTTTGGGGAGCGGGGCTGGCGGCGCTGGCCGCGGTTCTGCTCGGTGCGCAAGGCTGGCGCCCGGGGACCGTGGTGGCCGCGAATGAGGTGGCCGTGCAGGTCCCTCGAGGCTGCCGTCCTGCCTGGCAGGTTCTTCACAGAGCTCAGTCTCCCAACTAGCCTCCCGTCCGTCCCCCCCTCTGCTCCATAAAGCATTCCCAAGAAACACTCACCACTCTTATTTTTGTGAAGCCATTCTTTTCCCTTGCTTTTCTCTCTGTCCTTTAGAGAACTCCTGCGGTCCGTGCTTTGTGTAGTAGTGAAACGCCCTTTTTTCATAGGGGCGCTACATTGCTGCCCTGTAGAAAGTATTAAACGAGTTGTGCATTTCTAAGAAAAGCCCCTGAAAGCTCCAAAGGCGACCGTGTCAATGAATCCCTGTCTGCCAGGGCGAAGGAATACAGCGCCGTGTCCCCAAGAGGGGGTCCGGAGAGTTAGAGGAAGGTCCAACGTCCATCTCCCGACAACGACAGCCGCCCCGCTGGCGCACGCAGCTCTCTGCACCCTTTAGCAGCGCGCGCGAGGAGTTCCGTGCTGTGACCCGGGAGCTGCCGGTAGAAAGGGATAAAATCGCCGATCCGGAGGTTGGCGTGTGAACACTTTCTGATGATCTCACTGCCTTCCGTTGTCTCCACCAATGTGTCCTAGTACCCCTGGGCTCTTCCTGCAGACACTGGCGGGGAGATAAAGACAAAAAGCCGTCAGAATGGCTTTTTGCACTGGATGTTGCTTCCCAGAAGACAGGGCACAGAAAGAGTCAGGACCGTACGGAGAAGAATTTGACGAGACTGTCAAGGTGTGCAGTTGTGGAAGTGCCCATTAGAATAATTTGCTGGAGAGTTGAGTGCGGGAAAGAGAAGTGGATTTTTGGAGTCACTGAAGAATGGGAAGCTGCGCGACTCAGCTAAGCAAGAGAGAAAGGAAAGTAGAAAAGGGGAAGGACGGACTGCAGGAGGTCTCTGAAGGACCGAGAGTAAAGCAAGGAAACGGGAACGGCTCGACAAAGAAAAGACCGGTGAGTGTTCCGAGGGAATACTTTATGGAGCAGAGGGAGGGACGGACGGGAGGCTAGTTGGGAGACGGAGCTCTGTGAAGAACCTGCCAGGCAGGACGGCAGCCTCCCTCCCTGGAGGGACCTGCACGGCAACTCCAGCCGCGGCCCCCCGGTCGCCGGGCGCCAACCTTGCGCACGGAGCAGAACCGCGGCCAGCGCCGCCAGTCCCGCTCTCCGCTGGCGCCGAAAGCGCCCATCCGCCGCCCGGCTTCTCGCTGCCTCCGATAGCCCCGTCTCTGCTCCGGCCGGGCCGCCTCCTCTCCGCTGCCTCTCCGCTTCCTCTCCCTCCTCTGTCTTCGTCTCCGTCCACTGTTCTCGTCTCCGTCCACGGTCCTCCTCATCCAACTTAAGCCCGGGTACTGTACCGGGGCGCCGACGCCTCTCGGGCTCTCGTCGGTGCGGGCTGGATCCGGAGGGCCGGCGAGAGCGGCGGCAGCGGGGCGGCGTTCGGAGCTCTGCGCCGCGGAGGCGGCGGGGCCGGGCTAGGTGGGAGGGCTGAGGATTGGTCTCGAGGAGTTCAAGATTGACAGACCATGAGCTTTTTTCGTGGCCATCATCTCTTCCTTCTCATCTCTCTTTTGCTGGCCCGGGGGGACTCCTGAATTGTCCTCCACGGCAGGCGCTTTTGAGAATGCTCGAGGGGCACGAGACGCAGAACATCCCTCCCGGCTCAGCTCCCCGGGTCAGCCTCTCCTCGTCTGTCTCGAGGAGCATCCCTGCTGGCAGCAGGAGCAATTCTGCTAGCCACAAAGACCACCTGGGCTTTTGTCAGGGGCTGTGGTACGAGTGCTACGGCCAGGCAGTGCATGGGAGAAGCAGCATCCCCAGAGAAAGCTCGGACGTGGCACAGAATCTCCGAACTTCTTTGGACTTCCTGGCGATGCAGCCTCTGTGAGGAGAGCTCTTGTGTGTCCCTCCTGCTGCTCCTCTTGCTCAGAGGACAAGAGAAGAGCCTGTCACACCTGAACTGGATGTGGTGGAAGCAGCACATCTGCAGCAGGTTGAGGGGCAGAGTGCCGAGGCGGAACTGGTTGAGGAGGGCAGGGGAGGGAGAAGAAAGCAGAGGAGGGAGAAGAGGCGGGGAGGAGGCGGACCGGCCGGAGCAGAGAGACGGGGCTGTTGGGGGCAGCGGGAGGCCGGGCGGCGGATCGCTGGATGCGGCTCTTTGGGGAGCGGGGCTGGCGGCGCTGGCCGCGGTTCTGCTCGGTGCGCAAGGCTGGCGCCCGGGGACCGTGGTGGCCGCGAATGAGGTGGCCGTGCAGGTCCCTCGAGGCTGCCGTCCTGCCTGGCAGGTTCTTCACAGAGCTCAGTCTCCCAACTAGCCTCCCGTCCGTCCCCCCCTCTGCTCCATAAAGCATTCCCAAGAAACACTCACCACTCTTATTTTTGTGAAGCCATTCTTTTCCCTTGCTTTTCTCTCTGTCCTTTAGAGAACTCCTGCGGTCCGTGCTTTGTGTAGTAGTGAAACGCCCTTTTTTCATAGGGGCGCTACATTGCTGCCCTGTAGAAAGTATTAAACGAGTTGTGCATTTCTAAGAAAATCCCCTGAAAGCTCCAAAGGCGACCGTGTCAATGAATCCCTGTCTGCCAGGGCGAAGGAATACAGCGCCGTGTCCCCAAGAGGGGGTCCGGAGAGTTAGAGGAAGGTCCAACGTCCATCTCCCGACAACGACAGCCGCCCCGCTGGCGCACGCAGCTCTCTGCACCCTTTAGCAGCGCGCGCGAGGAGTTCCGTGCTGTGACCCGGGAGCTGCCGCTAGAAAGGGATAAAATCGCCGATCCGGAGGTTGGCGTGTGAACACTTTCTGATGATCTCACTGCCTTCCGTTGTCTCCACCAATGTGTCCTAGTAGCCCTGGGCTCTTCCTGCAGACACTGGCGGGGAGATAAAGACAAAAAGCCGTCAGAATGGCTTTTTGCACTGGATGTTGCTTCCCAGAAGACAGGGCACAGAAAGAGTCAGGACCGTACGGAGAAGAATTTGACGAGACTGTCAAGGTGTGCAGTTGTGGAAGTGCCCATTAGAATAATTTGCTGGAGAGTTGAGTGCGGGAAAGAGAAGTGGATTTTTGGAGTCACTGAAGAATGGGAAGCTGCGCGACTCAGCTAAGCAAGAGAGAAAGGAAAGTAGAAAAGGGGAAGGACGGACTGCAGGAGGTCTCTGAAGGACCGAGAGTAAAGCAAGGAAACGGGAACGGCTCGATAAAGAAAAGACCGGTGAGTGTTCCGAGGGAATACTTTATGGAGCAGAGGGAGGGACGGACGGGAGGCTAGTTGGGAGACGGAGCTCTGTGAAGAACCTGCCAGGCAGGACGGCAGCCTCCCTCCCTGGAGGGACCTGCACGGCAACTCCAGCCGCGGCCCCCCGGTCGCCGGGCACCAACCTTGCGCACGGAGCAGAACCGCGGCCAGCGCCGCCAGTCCCGCTCTCCGCTGGCACCGAAAGCGCCCATCCGCCGCCCGGCTTCTCGCTGCCTCCGATAGCCCCGTCTCTGCTCCGGCCGGGCCGCCTCCTCTCCGCTGCCTCTCCGCTTCCTCTCCCTCCTCTGTCTTCGTCTCCGTCCACTGTTCTCGTCTCCGTCCACGGTCCTCCTCATCCAACTAAGCCCGGGTACTGTACCGGGGCGCCGACGCCTCTCGGGCTCTCGTCGGTGCGGGCTGGATCCGGAGGGCCGGCGAGAGCGGCGGCAGCGGGGCGGCGTTCGGAGCTCTGCGCCGCGGAGGCGGCGGGGCCGGGCTAGGTGGGAGGGCTGAGGATTGGTCTCGAGGAGTTCAAGATTGACAGACCATGAGCTTTTTTCGTGGCCATCATCTCTTCCTTCTCATCTCTCTTTTGCTGGCCCGGGGGGACTCCTGAATTGTCCTCCACGGCAGGCGCTTTTGAGAATGCTCGAGGGGCACGAGACGCAGAACATCCCTCCCGGCTCAGCTCCCCGGGTCAGCCTCTCCTCGTCTGTCTCGAGGAGCATCCCTGCTGGCAGCAGGAGCAATTCTGCTAGCCACAAAGACCACCTGGGCTTTTGTCAGGGGCTGTGGTACGAGTGCTACGGCCAGGCAGTGCATGGGAGAAGCAGCATCCCCAGAGAAAGCTCGGACGTGGCACAGAATCTCCGAACTTCTTTGGACTTCCTGGCGATGCAGCCTCTGTGAGGAGAGCTCTTGTGTGTCCCTCCTGCTGCTCCTCTTGCTCAGAGGACAAGAGAAGAGCCTGTCACACCTGAACTGGATGTGGTGGAAGCAGCACATCTGCAGCAGGTTGAGGGGCAGAGTGCCGAGGCGGAACTGGTTGAGGAGGGCAGGGGAGGGAGAAGAAAGCAGAGGAGGGAGAGGAGGCGGGGAGGAGGCGGACCGGCCGGAGCAGAGAGACGGGGCTGTTGGGGGCAGCGGGAGGCCGGGCGGCGGATCGCTGGATGCGGCTCTTCGGGGAGCGGGGCTGGCGGCGCTGGCCGCGGTTCTGCTCGGTGCGCAAGGCTGGCGCCCGGGGACCGTGGTGGCCGCGAATGAGGTGGCCGTGCAGGTCCCTCGAGGCTGCCGTCCTGCCTGGCAGGTTCTTCACAGAGCTCAGTCTCCCAACTAGCCTCCCGTCCGTCCCCCCCTCTGCTCCATAAAGCATTCCCACGAAACACTCACCACTCTTATTTTTGTGAAGCCATTCTTTTCCCTTGCTTTTCTCTCTGTCCTTTAGAGAACTCCTGCGGTCCGTGCTTTGTGTAGTAGTGAGACGCCCTTTTTTCATAGGGGCGCTAAATTGCTGCCCTGTAGAAAGTATTAAACGAGTTGTGCATTTCTAAGAAAATCCCCTGAAAGCTCCAAAGGCGACCGTGTCAATGAATCCCTGTCTGCCAGGGCGAAGGAATACAGCGCCGTGTCCCCAAGAGGGGGTCCGGAGAGTTAGAGGAAGGTCCAACGTCCATCTCCCGACAACGACAGCCGCCCCGCTGGCGCACGCAGCTCTCTGCACCCTTTAGCAGCGCGCGCGAGGAGTTCCGTGCTGTGACCCGGGAGCTGCCGGTAGAAAGGGATAAAATCGCCGATCCGGAGGTTGGCGTGTGAACACTTTCTGATGATCTCACTGCCTTCCGTTGTCTCCACCAATGTGTCCTAGTACCCCTGGGCTCTTCCTGCAGACACTGGCGGGGAGATAAAGACAAAAAGCCGTCAGAATGGCTTTTTGCACTGGATGTTGCTTCCCAGAAGACAGGGCACAGAAAGAGTCAGGACCGTACGGAGAAGAATTTGACGAGACTGTCAAGGTGTGCAGTTGTGGAAGTGCCCATTAGAATTTGCTGGAGAGTTGAGTGCGGGAAAGAGAAGTGGATTTTTGGAGTCACTGAAGAATGGGAAGCTGCGCGACTGAGCTAAGCAAGAGAGAAAGGAAAGTAGAAAAGGGGAAGGACGGACTGCAGGAGGTCTCTGAAGGACCGAGAGTAAAGCAAGGAAACGGGAACGGCTCGACAAAGAAAAGACCGGTGAGTGTTCCGAGGGAATACTTTATGGAGCAGAGGGAGGGACGGACGGGAGGCTAGTTGGGAGACGGAGCTCTGTGAAGAACCTGCCAGGCAGGACGGCAGCCTCCCTCCCTGGAGGGACCTGCACGGCAACTCCAGCCGCGGCCCCCCGGTCGCCGGGCGCCAGCCTTGCGCACCGAGCAGAACCGCGGCCAGCGCCGCCAGTCCCGCTCTCCGCTGGCACCGAAAGCGCCCATCCGCCGCCCGGCTTCTCGCTGCCTCCGATAGCCCCGTCTCTGCTCCGGCCGGGCCGCCTCCTCTCCACTGCCTCTCCGCTTCCTCTCCCTCCTCTGTCTTCGTCTCCGTCCACTGTTCTCGTCTCCGTCCATGGTCCTTCTCATCCAACTAAGCCCGGGTACTGTACCGGGGCGCCGACGCCTCTCGGGCTCTCGTCGGGTGCGGGCTGGATCCGGAGGGCCGGCGAGAGCGGCGGCAGCGGGGCGGCGTTCGGAGCTCTGCGCCGCGGAGGCGGCGGGGCCGGGCTAGGTGGGAGGGCTGAGGATTGGTCTCGAGGAGTTCAAGATTGACAGACCATGAGCTTTTTTCGTGGCCATCATCTCTTCCTTCTCATCTCTCTTTTGCTGGCCCGGGGGGACTCCTGAATTGTCCTCCACGGCAGGCGCTTTTGAGAATGCTCGAGGGGCACGAGACGCAGAACATCCCTCCCGGCTCAGCTCCCCGGGTCAGCCTCTCCTCGTCTGTCTCGGGGAGCATCCCTGCTGGCAGCAGGAGCAATTCTGCTAGCCACAAAGACCACCTGGGCTTTTGTCAGGGGCTGTGGTACGAGTGCTACGGCGAGGCAGTGCATGGGAGAAGCAGCATCCCCAGAGAAAGCTCGGACGTGGCACAGAATCTCCGAACTTCTTTGGACTTCCTGGCGATGCAGCCTCTGTGAGGAGAGCTCTTGTGTGTCCCTCCTGCTGCTCCTCTTGCTCAGAGGACAAGAGAAGAGCCTGTCACACCTGAACTGGATGTGGTGGAAGCAGCACATCTGCAGCAGGTTGAGGGGCAGAGTGCCGAGGCGGAACTGGTTGAGGAGGGCAGGGGAGGGAGAAGAAAGCAGAGGAGGGAGAGGAGGCGGGGAGGAGGCGGACCGGCCGGAGCAGAGAGACGGGGCTGTTGGGGGCAGCGGGAGGCCGGGCGGCGGATCGCTGGATGCGGCTCTTTGGGGAGCGGGGCTGGCGGCGCTGGCCGCGGTTCTGCTCGGTGCGCAAGGCTGGCGCCCGGGGACCGTGGTGGCCGCGAATGAGGTGGCCGTGCAGGTCCCTCGAGGCTGCCGTCCTGCCTGGCAGGTTCTTCACAGAGCTCAGTCTCCCAACTAGCCTCCCGTCCGTCCCCCCCTCTGCTCCATAAAGCATTCCCAAGAAACACTCACCACTCTTATTTTTGTGAAGCCATTCTTTTCCCTTGCTTTTCTCTCTGTCCTTTAGAGAACTCCTGCGGTCCGTGCTTTGTGTAGTAGTGAGACGCCCTTTTTTCATAGGGGCGCTAAATTGCTGCCCTGTTGAAAGTATTAAACGAGTTGTGCATTTCTAAGAAAAGCCCCTGAAAGCTCCAAAGGCGACCGTGTCAATGAATCCCTGTCTGCCAGGGCGAAGGAATACAGCGCCGTGTCCCCAAGAGGGGGTCCGGAGAGTTAGAGGAAGGTCCAACGTCCATCTCCCGACAACGACAGCCGCCCCGCTGGCGCACGCAGCTCTCTGCACCCTTTAGCAGCGCGCGCGAGGAGTTCCGTGCTGTGACCCGGGAGCTGCCGGTAGAAAGGGATAAAATCGCCGATCCGGAGGTTGGCGTGTGAACACTTTCTGATGATCTCACTGCCTTCCGTTGTCTCCACCAATGTGTCCTAGTACCCCTGGGCTCTTCCTGCAGACACTGGCGGGGAGATAAAGACAAAAAGCCGTCAGAATGGCTTTTTGCACTGGATGTTGCTTCCCAGAAGACAGGGCACAGAAAGAGTCAGGACCGTACGGAGAAGAATTTGACGAGACTGTCAAGGTGTGCAGTTGTGGAAGTGCCCATTAGAATTTGCTGGAGAGTTGAGTGCGGGAAAGAGAAGTGGATTTTTGGAGTCACTGAAGAATGGGAAGCTGCGCGACTGAGCTAAGCAAGAGAGAAAGGAAAGTAGAAAAGGGGAAGGACGGACTGCAGGAGGTCTCTGAAGGACCGAGAGTAAAGCAAGGAAACGGGAACGGCTCGACAAAGAAAAGACCGGTGAGTGTTCCGAGGGAATACTTTATGGAGCAGAGGGAGGGACGGACGGGAGGCTAGTTGGGAGACGGAGCTCTGTGAAGAACCTGCCAGGCAGGACGGCAGCCTCCCTCCCTGGAGGGACCTGCACGGCAACTCCAGCCGCGGCCCCCCGGTCGCCGGGCGCCAGCCTTGCGCACCGAGCAGAACCGCGGCCAGCGCCGCCCGTCCCGCTCTCCGCTGGCGCCGAAAGCGCCCATCCGCCGCCCGGCTTCTCGCTGCCTCCGATAGCCCCGTCTCTGCTCCGGCCGGGCCGCCTCCTCTCCACTGCCTCTCCGCTTCCTCTCCCTCCTCTGTCTTCGTCTCCGTCCACTGTTCTCGTCTCCGTCCATGGTCCTTCTCATCCAAATAAGCCCGGGTACTGTACCGGGGCGCCGACGCCTCTCGGGCTCTCGTCGGGTGCGGGCTGGATCCGGAGGGCCGGCGAGAGCGGCGGCAGCGGGGCGGCGTTCGGAGCTCTGCGCCGCGGAGGCGGCGGGGCCGGGCTAGGTGGGAGGGCTGAGGATTGGTCTCGAGGAGTTCAAGATTGACAGACCATGAGCTTTTTTCGTGGCCATCATCTCTTCCTTCTCATCTCTCTTTTGCTGGCCCGGGGGGACTCCTGAATTGTCCTCCACGGCAGGCGCTTTTGAGAATGCTCGAGGGGCACGAGACGCAGAACATCCCTCCCGGCTCAGCTCCCCGGGTCAGCCTCTCCTCGTCTGTCTCGGGGAGCATCCCTGCTGGCAGCAGGAGCAATTCTGCTAGCCACAAAGACCACCTGGGCTTTTGTCAGGGGCTGTGGTACGAGTGCTACGGCCAGGCAGTGCATGGGAGAAGCAGCATCCCCAGAGAAAGCTCGGACGTGGCACAGAATCTCCGAACTTCTTTGGACTTCCTGGCGATGCAGCCTCTGTGAGGAGAGCTCTTGTGTGTCCCTCCTGCTGCTCCTCTTGCTCAGAGGACAAGAGAAGAGCCTGTCACACCTGAACTGGATGTGGTGGAAGCAGCACATCTGCAGCAGGTTGAGGGGCAGAGTGCCGAGGCGGAACTGGTTGAGGAGGGCAGGGGAGGGAGAAGAAAGCAGAGGAGGGAGAGGAGGCGGGGAGGAGGCGGACCGGCCGGAGCAGAGAGACGGGGCTGTTGGGGGCAGCGGGAGGCCGGGCGGCGGATCGCTGGATGCGGCTCTTTGGGGAGCGGGGCTGGCGGCGCTGGCCGCGGTTCTGCTCGGTGCGCAAGGCTGGCGCCCGGGGACCGTGGTGGCCGCGAATGAGGTGGCCGTGCAGGTCCCTCGAGGCTGCCGTCCTGCCTGGCAGGTTCTTCACAGAGCTCAGTCTCCCAACTAGCCTCCCGTCCGTCCCCCCCTCTGCTCCATAAAGCATTCCCAAGAAACACTCACCACTCTTATTTTTGTGAAGCCATTCTTTTCCCTTGCTTTTCTCTCTGTCCTTTAGAGAACTCCTGCGGTCCGTGCTTTGTGTAGTAGTGAGACGCCCTTTTTTCATAGGGGCGCTAAATTGCTGCCCTGTTGAAAGTATTAAACGAGTTGTGCATTTCTAAGAAAATCCCCTGAAAGCTCCAAAGGCGACCGTGTCAATGAATCCCTGTCTGCCAGGGCGAAGGAATACAGCGCCGTGTCCCCAAGAGGGGGTCCGGAGAGTTAGAGGAAGGTCCAACGTCCATCTCCCGACAACGACAGCCGCCCCGCTGGCGCACGCAGCTCTCTGCACCCTTTAGCAGCGCGCGCGAGGAGTTCCGTGCTGTGACCCGGGAGCTGCCGGTAGAAAGGGATAAAATCGCCGATCCGGAGGTTGGCGTGTGAACACTTTCTGATGATCTCACTGCCTTCCGTTGTCTCCACCAATGTGTCCTAGTACCCCTGGGCTCTTCCTGCAGACACTGGCGGGGAGATAAAGACAAAAAGCCGTCAGAATGGCTTTTTGCACTGGAGGTTGCTTCCCAGAAGACAGGGCACAGAAAGAGTCAGGACCGTACGGAGAAGAATTTGACGAGACTGTCAAGGTGTGCAGTTGTGGAAGTGCCCATTAGAATTTGCTGGAGAGTTGAGTGCGGGAAAGAGAAGTGGATTTTTGGAGTCACTGAAGAATGGGAAGCTGCGCGACTGAGCTAAGCAAGAGAGAAAGGAAAGTAGAAAAGGGGAAGGACGGACTGCAGGAGGTCTCTGAAGGACCGAGAGTAAAGCAAGGAAACGGGAACGGCTCGACAAAGAAAAGACCGGTGAGTGTTCCGAGGGAATACTTTATGGAGCAGAGGGAGGGACGGACGGGAGGCTAGTTGGGAGACGGAGCTCTGTGAAGAACCTGCCAGGCAGGACGGCAGCCTCCCTCCCTGGAGGGACCTGCACGGCAACTCCAGCCGCGGCCCCCCGGTCGCCGGGCGCCAGCCTTGCGCACCGAGCAGAACCGCGGCCAGCGCCGCCCGTCCCGCTCTCCGCTGGCGCCGAAAGCGCCCATCCGCCGCCCGGCTTCTCGCTGCCTCCGATAGCCCCGTCTCTGCTCCGGCCGGGCCGCCTCCTCTCCACTGCCTCTCCGCTTCCTCTCCCTCCTCTGTCTTCGTCTCCGTCCACTGTTCTCGTCTCCGTCCATGGTCCTTCTCATCCAAATAAGCCCGGGTACTGTACCGGGGCGCCGACGCCTCTCGGGCTCTCGTCGGGTGCGGGCTGGATCCGGAGGGCCGGCGAGAGCGGCGGCAGCGGGGCGGCGTTCGGAGCTCTGCGCCGCGGAGGCGGCGGGGCCGGGCTAGGTGGGAGGGCTGAGGATTGGTCTCGAGGAGTTCAAGATTGACAGACCATGAGCTTTTTTCGTGGCCATCATCTCTTCCTTCTCATCTCTCTTTTGCTGGCCCGGGGGGACTCCTGAATTGTCCTCCGCGGCAGGCGCTTTTGAGAATGCTCGAGGGGCACGAGACGCAGAACATCCCTCCCGGCTCAGCTCCCCGGGTCAGCCTCTCCTCGTCTGTCTCGGGGAGCATCCCTGCTGGCAGCAGGAGCAATTCTGCTAGCCACAAAGACCACCTGGGCTTTTGTCAGGGGCTGTGGTACGAGTGCTACGGCCAGGCAGTGCATGGGAGAAGCAGCATCCCCAGAGAAAGCTCGGACGTGGCACAGAATCTCCGAACTTCTTTGGACTTCCTGGCGATGCAGCCTCTGTGAGGAGAGCTCTTGTGTGTCCCTCCTGCTGCTCCTCTTGCTCAGAGGACAAGAGAAGAGCCTGTCACACCTGAACTGGATGTGGTGGAAGCAGCACATCTGCAGCAGGTTGAGGGGCAGAGTGCCGAGGCGGAACTGGTTGAGGAGGGCAGGGGAGGGAGAAGAAAGCAGAGGAGGGAGAGGAGGCGGGGAGGAGGCGGACCGGCCGGAGCAGAGAGACGGGGCTGTTGGGGGCAGCGGGAGGCCGGGCGGCGGATCGCTGGATGCGGCTCTTTGGGGAGCGGGGCTGGCGGCGCTGGCCGCGGTTCTGCTCGGTGCGCAAGGCTGGCGCCCGGGGACCGTGGTGGCCGCGAATGAGGTGGCCGTGCAGGTCCCTCGAGGCTGCCGTCCTGCCTGGCAGGTTCTTCACAGAGCTCAGTCTCCCAACTAGCCTCCCGTCCGTCCCCCCCTCTGCTCCATAAAGCATTCCCAAGAAACACTCACCACTCTTATTTTTGTGAAGCCATTCTTTTCCCTTGCTTTTCTCTCTGTCCTTTAGAGAACTCCTGCGGTCCGTGCTTTGTGTAGTAGTGAAACGCCCTTTTTTCATAGGGGCGCTACATTGCTGCCCTGTAGAAAGTATTAAACGAGTTGTGCATTTCTAAGAAAAGCCCCTGAAAGCTCCAAAGGCGACCGTGTCAATGAATCCCTGTCTGCCAGGGCGAAGGAATACAGCGCCGTGTCCCCAAGAGGGGGTCCGGAGAGTTAGAGGAAGGTCCAACGTCCATCTCCCGACAACGACAGCCGCCCCGCTGGCGCACGCAGCTCTCTGCACCCTTTAGCAGCGCGCGCGAGGAGTTCCGTGCTGTGACCCGGGAGCTGCCGGTAGAAAGGGATAAAATCGCCGATCCGGAGGTTGGCGTGTGAACACTTTCTGATGATCTCACTGCCTTCCGTTGTCTCCACCAATGTGTCCTAGTACCCCTGGGCTCTTCCTGCAGACACTGGCGGGGAGATAAAGACAAAAAGCCGTCAGAATGGCTTTTTGCACTGGAGGTTGCTTCCCAGAAGACAGGGCACAGAAAGAGTCAGGACCGTACGGAGAAGAATTTGACGAGACTGTCAAGGTGTGCAGTTGTGGAAGTGCCCATTAGAATAATTTGCTGGAGAGTTGAGTGCGGGAAAGAGAAGTGGATTTTTGGAGTCACTGAAGAATGGGAAGCTGCGCGACTCAGCTAAGCAAGAGAGAAAGGAAAGTAGAAAAGGGGAAGGACGGACTGCAGGAGGTCTCTGAAGGACCGAGAGTAAAGCAAGGAAACGGGAACGGCTCGACAAAGAAAAGAACCGGTGAAGTGTTCCGAGGGAATACTTTATGGAGCAGAGGGAGGGACGGACGGGAGGCTAGTTGGGAGACGGAGCTCTGTGAAGAACCTGCCAGGCAGGACGGCAGCCTCCCTCCCTGGAGGGACCTGCACGGCAACTCCAGCCGCGGCCCCCCGGTCGCCAGGCGCCAGCCTTGCGCACGGAGCAGAACCGCGGCCAGCGCCGCCAGTCCCGCTCTCCGCTGGCGCCGAAAGCGCCCATCCGCCGCCCGGCTTCTCGCTGCCTCCGATAGCCCCGTCTCTGCTCCGGCCGGGCCGCCTCCTCTCCGCTGCCTCTCCGCTTCCTCTCCCTCCTCTGTCTTCGTCTCCGTCCACTGTTCTCGTCTCCGTCCACGGTCCTCCTCATCTAACTAAGCCCGGGTGCTGTACCGGGGCGCCGACGCCTCTCGGGCTCTCGTCGGGTGCGGGCTGGATCCGGAGGGCCGGCGAGAGCGGCGGCAGCGGGGCGGCGTTCGGAGCTCTGCGCCGCGGAGGCGGCGGGGCCGGGCTAGGTGGGAGGGCTGAGGATTGGTCTCGAGGAGTTCAAGATTGACAGACCATGAGCTTTTTTCGTGGCCATCATCTCTTCCTTCTCATCTCTCTTTTGCTGGCCCGGGGGGACTCCTGAATTGTCCTCCACGGCAGGCGCTTTTGAGAATGCTCGAGGGGCACGAGACGCAGAACATCCCTCCCGGCTCAGCTCCCCGGGTCAGCCTCTCCTCGTCTGTCTCGAGGAGCATCCCTGCTGGCAGCAGGAGCAGTTCTGCTAGCCACAAAGACCACCTGGGCTTTTGTCAGGGGCTGTGGTACGAGTGCTACGGCCAGGCAGTGCATGGGAGAAGCAGCATCCCCAGAGAAAGCTCGGACGTGGCACAGAATCTCCGAACTTCTTTGGACTTCCTGGCGATGCAGCCTCTGTGAGGAGAGCTCTTGTGTGTCCCTCCTGCTGCTCCTCTTGCTCAGAGGACAAGAGAAGAGCCTGTCACACCTGAACTGGATGTGGTGGAAGCAGCACATCTGCAGCAGGTTGAGGGGCAGAGTGCCGAGGCGGAACTGGTTGAGGAGGGCAGGGGAGGGAGAAGAAAGCAGAGGAGGGAGAGGAGGCGGGGAGGAGGCGGACCGGCCGGAGCAGAGAGACGGGGCTGTTGGGGGCAGCGGGAGGCCGGGCGGCGGATCGCTGGATGCGGCTCTTTGGGGAGCGGGGCTGGCGGCGCTGGCCGCGGTTCTGCTCGGTGCGCAAGGCTGGCGCCCGGGGACCGTGGTGGCCGCGAATGAGGTGGCCGTGCAGGTCCCTCGAGGCTGCCGTCCTGCCTGGCAGGTTCTTCACAGAGCTCAGTCTCCCAACTAGCCTCCCGTCCGTCCCCCCCTCTGCTCCATAAAGCATTCCCAAGAAACACTCACCACTCTTATTTTTGTGAAGCCATTCTTTTCCCTTGCTTTTCTCTCTGTCCTTTAGAGAACTCCTGCGGTCCGTGCTTTGTGTAGTAGTGAAACGCCCTTTTTTCATAGGGGCGCTACATTGCTGCCCTGTAGAAAGTATTAAACGAGTTGTGCATTTCTAAGAAAAGCCCCTGAAAGCTCCAAAGGCGACCGTGTCAATGAATCCCTGTCTGCCAGGGCGAAGGAATACAGCGCCGTGTCCCCAAGAGGGGGTCCGGAGAGTTAGAGGAAGGTCCAACGTCCATCTCCCGACAACGACAGCCGCCCCGCTGGCGCACGCAGCTCTCTGCACCCTTTAGCAGCGCGCGCGAGGAGTTCCGTGCTGTGACCCGGGAGCTGCCGGTAGAAAGGGATAAAATCGCCGATCCGGAGGTTGGCGTGTGAACACTTTCTGATGATCTCACTGCCTTCCGTTGTCTCCACCAATGTGTCCTAGTACCCCTGGGCTCTTCCTGCAGACACTGGCGGGGAGATAAAGACAAAAAGCCGTCAGAATGGCTGTCATTTCCTGTTTTCACACCTGCCTCCCAACTGCCAG
The DNA here is from genome assembly GCF_036250125.1 of Pseudopipra pipra. NCBI lineage: Eukaryota > Metazoa > Chordata > Aves > Passeriformes > Pipridae > Pseudopipra > Pseudopipra pipra. The sequence goes on from NW_026991194.1 coordinate 114,859, forward strand.
CCCAACTCCCAAAATTGAATAAAAACAAAGATTCCTCCCACAACAAAGATGACAGCACAGAAAGCACTCGCTATTCATGGACGCCCCAGCTTGGCAAACACACTGCACCACAAACCCAAGTTTCCAGGCTTTCTTTCCTGGCGATAATGGCTATTGTTTCCTGTTTTCACACCTGCCTCCCAGCTGCCAGCCCAACTCCCAAAATTGAATATAAACAAAGATTCCTCCCACAACAAAAATGACAGCACAGAAAGCACTCGCTATTCATGGACGCCCCAGCTTGGCAAGCACACTGCACCACAAACCCAAGTTTCCAGGCTTTCTTTCCTGGGGATAAGAGCTATTGTTTCCTGTTTTCACACCTGCCTCCCAACTGCCAGCCCAACTCCCAAAATTGCATATAAACAAAGATTCCTCCCACAACAAAAATGACAGCACAGAAAGCACTCGCTATTCATGGACGCCCCAGCATGGCAAGCACATTGCACCACAAACCTAAGTTTCCAGGCTTTCTTTCCTGGGGATAAGGGCTATTGTTTCCTGTTTTCACACCTGCCTCCCAACTGCCAGACCTACTCTGAAAATTGCTTATAAACAAAAATTCCTCCCACAACAAAGATGACAGCACAGAAGGATCTTGCTCCGCATGGAGTCTCCAGGCTGACAAACCAAAAGCACCACAAAGCCAAAGCTTCCAGGCTTTCTTTCCTGCCGATAAGCGCTGTCATTTCCTGTTTTCACACCTGCCTCCCAACTGCCAGCCCAACTGGCAAAATTGATTAAAAACAAAGATTCCTCCCACAACAAAGATGACAGCGCAGAATGCACTCGCTGTTCATGGACGCCCCAGCTTGGCAAACACACTGCACCACAAACCCAAGTTTCCAGGCTTTCTTTCCTGGCGATAAGGGCTATTGTTTCCTGTTTTCACACCTGCCTCCCAACTGCCAGCCCAACTCCCAAAATTGCATATAAACAAAGATTCCTCCCACAACAAAGATGACAGCACAGAAAGCACTCGCTGTTCATGGACACCCCAGCTTGGCAAACACACTGCACCACAAACCCAAGTTTCCAGGCTTTCTTTCCTGGGGATAAGAGCTATTGTTTCCTGTTTTCACACCTGCCTCCCAACTGCCAGCCCAACTCCCAAAATTGCATATAAACAAAGATTCCTCCCACAACAAAGATGACAGCACAGAAAGGTCGTGCTCCGCATGGAGTCTCCGGGCTGTCAAACCAAAAGCACCACAAAGCCAAAGTTTTCAGGCTTTCTTTCCTGCCGATAAGCGCTGTCATTTCCTGTTTTCACACCTGCCTCCCAACTGCCAGTCCAACTCCCAAAATTGCATACGAAGGAAGATTCCTCCCACAGCGAAGATGTAGGCAGAGAAAGCTCCTACTCCCCATGGAGTCTCCAGGCTGACAAACCAAAAGCACCACAAAGCCAAAGCTTCCAGGCTATCTTTCCTGCCGATAAGCGCTGTCATTTCCTGTTTTCACACCTGCCTCCCAACTGGCAGACCGACTCGCAAAATTGCATATAAACAAGGATTCCTCCCACAACAAAGATGACAGCACAGAATGCACTTGCTATTCATGAACGCCCCAGCTTGGCAAACACACTGCACCACAATCCCAAGTTTCCAGGTTTTCTGTCCTGGGGATAATGGTTATTGTTTCCTGTTTTCACACCTGCCTACAACTGCCAGCCCAACTCCTAAAATTGCATAGAAACAAAGATTCCTCCCACAACAAAGATGACAGCACAGAAGGATCTTGCTCCGCATGGTGTCTTCAGGCTGACAAACCAAAAGCACCACAAAGCCAAAGCTTTCAGGCTTCCTTTCCTGCCGATAAGCGCTGTCATTTCCTGTTTTCACACCTGCCTCCCAACTGCCAGCCCAACTCCCAAAATTGCATACGAAGGAAGATTCCTCCCACAACAAAGATGACAGCACAGAATGCACTCGCTATTCATGGACGCCCCAGCTTGGCAAACACACTGCAACACAAACCCAAGTTTCCAGGCTTTCTTTCCTGCGGATAATGGCTATTGTTTCCTGTTTTCACACCTGCCTCCCAGCTGCCAGCCCAACTCCCAAAATTGAATATAAACAAAGATTCCTCCCACAACAAAAATGAAAGCGCAGAAAGCACTCGCTATTCATGGACGCCCCAGCTTGGCAAGCACACTGCACCACAAACCCAAGTTTCCAGGCTTTCTTTCCTGCGGATAAGAGCTATTGTTTCCTGTTTTCACACCTGCATACAACTGCCAGACCGACTCTGAAAATTGCTTCTAAACAAGGATTCCTCCCACAACAAAGATTCCAGCACAGAAGGCTCTTGCTCCCCATGGAGTCTCCAGGCTGACAAACCAAAAGCACCACAAAGCCAAAGCTTCCAGGCTTTCTTTCCTGCCGATAAGCGCTGTCATTCCCTGTTTTCACACCTGCCTCCCAACTGCCAGCCTGACTCCCAAAATTGCATATAAACAAAGATTCCTCCCACATCAAAGATGACAGCACAGAATGCACTCGCTGTTCATGGACGCCCCAGCTTGGCAAACACACTGCACCACAAACCCAAGTTTCCAGGCTTTCTTTCCTGGGGATAATGGCTATTGTTTCCTGTTTTCACACCTGCCTCCCAACTGGCAGACCGACTCGCAAAATTGCATATAAACAAGGATTCCTCCCACAACAAAGATGACAGCACGGAATGCACTTGCTATTCATGAACGCCCCAGCTTGGCAAACACACTGCACCACAATCCCAAGTTTCCAGGTTTTCTGTCCTGGGGATAATGGTTATTGTTTCCTGTTTTCACACCTGCCTACAACTGCCAGACCAACTCCTAAAATTGCATAGAAACAAAGATTCCTCCCACAACAAAGATTCCAGCACAGAAAGGTCGTGCTCCGCATGGAGTCTCCGGGCTGTCAAACCAAAAGCACCACAAAGTCAAAGCTTCCAGGCTTTCTTTCCTGCCGATAAGCGCTGTCATTTCCTGTTTTCACACCTGCCTCCCAACTGCCAGCCCAACTCCCAAAATTGCATACGAAGGAAGATTCCTCCCACAGCGAAGATGTAGGCAGAGAAAGCTCCTACTCCCCATGGAGTCTCCAGGCTGACAAACCAAAAGCACGACAAAGCCAAAGCTTCCAGGCTTTCTTTCCTGCCGATAAGCGCTGTCATTTCCTGTTTTCACACCTGCCTCCCAACTGCCAGCCTGACTCCCAAAATTGCATATAAACAAAGATTCCTCCCACAACAAAGATGACAGCACAGAATGCACTCGCTATTCATGGACGCCCCAGCTTGGCAAACACACTGCACCACAAACCCAAGTTTCCAGGTTTTCGGTCCTGGGGATAGTGGTTATTGTTTCCTGTTTTCACACCTGCCTCCCAACTGCCAGCCCAACTCCCAAAATTGCATATAAACAAAGATTCCTCCCACATCAAAGATGACAGCACAGAAAGCACTCGCTATTCATGGACGCCCCAGCTTGGCAAACACACTGCGCCACAAACCCAAGTTTCCAGGCTTTCTTTCCTGGGGATAAGGGCTATTGTTTCCTGTTTTCACACCTGCCTCCCAACTGCCAGACCGACTCTGAAAATTGCTTCTAAACAAAGATTCCTCCCACAACAAAGATTCCAGCACAGAAAGGTCGTGCTCCGCATGGAGTCTCCGGGCTGTCAAACCAAAAGCACCACAAAGCCAAAGCTTTCAGGCTTTCTTTCCTGCCGATAAGCGCTGTCATTTCCTGTTTTCACACCTGCCTCCCAACTGCCAGACCGACTCCCAAAATTGCACATAAACAAGGATTCCTCCCACAACAAAGATGACAGCACAGAAAGCACTCGCTATTCATGGACGCCCCAGCTTGGCAAACACACTGCACCACAAACCCAAGTTTCCAGGCTTTCTTTCCTGGGGATAAGGGCTATTGTTTCCTGTTTTCACACCTGCCTCCCAACTGCCAAAACGACTCTAAAAATGTCATAATGGTGCAGGTGTCATCAAGGCACTGACCTCAAAAAGCCCAGACATGTCATAGTGGTGCAGTACTCATCATTACACTGACTTCATGAAGCCCAGACATGTCATAATAGTGCAGGCCTCCTCATGGTACTGACCTCATAAAGTCCAGACATGTCATAATGGTACAGGCCTCATCATCACACTGACCTCATAAACACTATACATGTCATAATGGTGCAGGCCTCCTCTTGGTACTGACACCTCATAGTGGTGCAGGTCTCATAATCACACTGACCTCATAAAGCCCAGACATGTCATAATGGTGCAGGCCTCATCATCACACTAACCTCATAAAGCCCAGACACCTCATAATGGTGCAGGCCTCATCAAAACACCGACCTCATAAAGCCGAGACATGTCATAATCGTGCAGGCCTCAACAACACAGTGACCTCATAAATCCCAGACACGTCATAATGGTGCAGGTCTCATCATGGCACTGACCCCATAAAGCCCAGACATTTCACAGTGGTGCAGGCCTCATCATCCCACTCACCTCATAAAGACCAGACATGTCATAATGGTTCAGGCCTCCTCTTGGCACTGGCCTCATAAAGCCCAGACATGTCATAATAATGCAGGCCACCTCATGGCACTGACCTCATAAAGACCAGACATGTCATAATGGTGCAGGCCTCCTCATGGCACTGACCTCATAAAGCCCAGACATGTCATAATGGTGCAGGCCTCATCATCACACTGACCCCATAAAGCCCAGATATGTCACAATGGTGCAGCCCTCATCATCCCACTGACCTCATAATGACCAGACATGTCATAATGTTTCAGGCCTCCTCTTGGCACTGACCTCATAAAGCCCAGACATGTCATAACGGTGCAGGCCTCCTCATGACACTGACCTCAAAAAGTCCAGACATGTCATAATGGTGCAGGCCGCATCATCACAGTGACCTCTTAAAGCCCAGACATGTCATAATGGTTCAGGCCTCATCATGGCACTGACCTCATAAAATTCGAACATGTCATAATGATGCAGGCCTCATCATAACACTGACCTCATATCGCCCAGACACCTCATAATGGTGCAGGCCTCATCCTCACACTGACCTCAAAAAGCCCAGTCACCTCATAATGGTGCATGTCTCTTCATGGCACTGACCTCATAAAGCCCAGACATGTCATAATGGTGCAGACCTCATCATCACAGTCACGTCATAAAGCCCAGACATGTCATAATGGTGCCTGTCTAATCATGGCACTGACCTCATAAAGCCCAGACATGTCATAATCGTGCAGACCTAACCAACACAGTGACCTCATAAAGCCCAGACATGTCATAATGGTGCAGGCCTCATCCTCACACTGACCTCATAAAGCCCAGACATGTCATAATGGTGCAGGCCTCCTCATGGCACTGACCTCATAAAGCCCAGACATGTCATAATGATGCAGGCATCCTCATGGCACTGACCTCATAAAGCCCGGACATGTCATAATGGCCCAGGCCTCCTCTTGGCACTGACCTCATAAAGCCCAGACATGTCATAACGGTGCAGGCCTCCTCATGACACTGACCTCATAAAGACCAGACATGTCATAATGGTTCAGGCCTCCTCTTGGCACTGACCTCATAAAGCCCAGACATGTCACAATGGTGCAGGCCTCCTCATGGCACTGACCTCATAAAGGCCAGACATGTCATAATGGTGCAGGCCTCATCATCACAGTGACCTCATAAAGCCCAGACATGTCATAATGGCGCAGGCATCCTCATGGCACTGACCTCGTTATGCCCAGACATGTCATAATGGTGCAGGCCTCATCATCACACAGACCTCATAAAGCCCAGACATGTCATAATGGTGCAGGCCTCCTCATGGCACTGACCTCATAAAGCCCAGACATGTCATAATGGCCCAGGCCTCCTCTTGGCACTGACCTCATAAAGCCCAGACATGTCATAATGGTGCAGGCCGCATCATCACAGTGACCTCTTAAAGCCCAGACATGTCATAATGGTGCAAACCTCATCATCACAGTCACGTCATAAAGCCCAGACATGTCATAATGGTGCAGGCCTTATCATCATGGCACTGACCTCATAAAGCCCAGACATGTCATAATCGTGCAGGCCTCACCAACACAGTGACCCCATAAAGCCCAGACATGTCATAATGGTGCAGGCCTCATCCTCACACTGACCTCATAAAGCCCAGACATGTCATAATGGTGCAGGCCTCCTCTTGGCACTGATCTCATAAAGCCCTGACACCCCATAATGGTGCAGGTCTCATAATCACATTGACCTCATAAAGCCCAGACACGTCATAATGGTGCAGTTTTCATCATGGCACTGACCTCATAAAGCCCAGACATGTCATAATGGTGCAGGCCTCATCATGGCACTGACCTCATAAAATTTGAACATGTCATAATGATGCAAGCCTCATCATCACAGTGACGTCATAATGCCCACACACCTCATGATGGTGCAGACCTCAGCATCACGCTGACCTTATAAAGTCCAGACACATCGTAATGGTGCAAGTCACATCATCACACGGACCTCATAAAGCCCAGACATGTCATAATCGTGCAGGTCTCATCATGGCACTGACCTCATAAAACAAAGACATGTCATAATTGTGCAGGCCACAACATCACACTCACCTCATAAAGCCCAGACACGTCATAATGGTGCAGGCCTCATCACCGCAGTAACCTCATAAAGCCCAGACACGTCATAATGGTGCAGGTCTCATCATGGCACTGACCTCCTAAAGCCCAGACATGTCACAATGGTGCAGGCCTCCTCATGGCGCTGACCTCCTAAAGCCCAGACATGTCATAATGGTGCAGGCGTCATCATCACACTGACCTCATAAAGCCCAGACATGTCATAATGGTGCAGGCCTCGTCATGGCACTGACCTCATGAAGCCCAGACATATCATAATTGTGCTGGCCTCATCATCACACTGACCTCATAAAGCCCGGACATGTCATAATGGTGCAGGCCTCATCATCACAGTCACCTCATAAAGCCCAGACATGTCATAATGATGCAAGTCTCATCATCACACTGACATCGTCACGCCCAGACACGTCATAATGGTGCAGGCCTCCTCATGGCACTGACCTCATAAAGCCCAGACATGTCATAATGGTGCAGGCCTCAACATCACAGTCACCTGATAAAGCCCAGACATCTCATATTTGTGCAGGTCTCATCATCACACTGACCTCAAAAAGGCCAGACATGTCATAATGGTGCATGTCTCATCATGGCACTGACCTCGTAAAGCCCAGACATGTCATAATAGTGCAGGCCTCCTCATGGCACTGACCTCATAAAGTCCAGATATGTCATAATGCTGCAGGTCTCATCATCACACTGACTTCATAAACCCAGACATGTCATAATGGTGCAGGCCTCCTCATGGCACTGACCTCATAAAGTCCAGACATGTCATAAGGGTGCAGGCCTCATCACCACACTGACCTCATAAAGCCCAGACATGTCATAATGGTGCAGGCCTCCTCATGGCACAGACCTCATAAACCCCAGACATGTCATAATGGTGCAAGCCTCGTCATGGCACTGACCTCATAAAGCCCTGACACTTCAGAATGGTGCAAGTCTCATCATCACACTGACCTCATAAAGCCCAGACATGTCATAATGGTGCAGGCCTCATCATCACGCTGACCTCATAAAGCCCAGACACCTCAAAATGGTTCAGGCCTCATCATGACACTGACCTCATAAAGCCCAGACATGTCATAATGGTGTTGGTGTCATCATGACACTGACCTCATAAAGCCCAGACATGACATAGTGGTGTAGGTCTCATCATCACAGTCACCTCATAAAGCCCAGACAACTCATATTTGTGCAGGTCTCATCATCACAGTGACCTCAAAAAGCCCAGATACGTCATAATGGTGCAGGTCTCCTCATGGCACTGACCTCATAAAGCCCAGACATGTCACAATGGTGCAGGCCTCCTCATGGCACTGACCTCATAAAGCCCAGACATGTCATAATGGTGCGGGCCTCATCATCACAGTCACCTCATAAAGCCCAGACACCTCATAATGGTGCAGGCCTCATCATCACAATGACATCATCACGCCCAGACACGTCATAATGGTGCACGCGTCCTTATCACAGTCAACTGATAAAACCCAGACAACTCATATTTGTGCAGGTCTCATCATGACACAGACCTCATAAAGCCCAGACATGTCATAATGGTGCATGTCTCATCATGGCACTGACCTCGTAAAGCCCAGACATGTCATAATAGGGCAGGCCTCCTCATGGCACTGACCTCATAAAGTCCAGATATGTCATAATGGTGCAGGTCTCTTCATCACACTGACCTCATAAACCCAGACATGTCATAATGGTGCAGGCCTCCTCATGGCACTGACCTCATAAAGACCAGACATGTCATAATGGTTCAGGCCTCCTCTTGGCACTGACCTCATAAAGCCCAGACATGTCACAATGGTGCAGGCCTTCTCATGGCACTGACCTCATAAAGACCAGACATGTCATAATGGTGCAGGCCTCATCATCACAGTGACCTCATAAAGCCCAGACATGTCATAATGGCGCAGGCCTCCTCATGGCACTGACCTCATAAAGACCAGACATGTCATAATGATGCAGGCCTCATCATAACACTGACCTCATATCGCCCAGACACCTCATAATGGTGCAGGCCTCATCCTCACACTGACCTCAAAAAGCCCAGTCACCTCATAATGGTGCATGTCTCTTCATGGCGCTGACCTCATAAAGCCCAGACATGTCATAATGGTGCAGACCTCATCATCACAGTCACGTCATAAAGCCCAGACATGTCATAATGGTGCCTGTCTAATCATGGCACTGACCTCATAAAGCCCAGACATGTCATAATCGTGCAGACCTAACCAACACAGTGACCTCATAAAGCCCAGACATGTCATAATGGTGCAGGCCTCATCCTCACACTGACCTCATAAAGCCCAGACATGTCATAATGGTGCAGGCCTCCTCATGGCACTGACCTCATAAAGCCCAGACATGTCATAATGATGCAGGCATCCTCATGGCACTGACCTCATAAAGCCCGGACATGTCATAATGGCCCAGGCCTCCTCTTGGCACTGACCTCATAAAGCCCAGACATGTCATAACGGTGCAGGCCTCCTCATGGCACTGACCTCATAAAGACCAGACATGTCATAATGGTTCAGGCCTCCTCTTGGCACTGACCTCATAAAGCCCAGACATGTCACAATGGTGCAGGCCTCCTCATGGCACTGACCTCATAAAGGCCAGACATGTCATAATGGTGCAGGCCTCATCATCACAGTGACCTCATAAAGCCCAGACATGTCATAATGGCGCAGGCATCCTCATGGCACTGACCTCGTTATGCCCAGACATGTCATAATGGTGCAGGCCTCATCATCACACAGACCTCATAAAGCCCAGACATGTCATAATGGTGCAGGCCTCCTCATGGCACTGACCTCATAAAGCCCAGACATGTCATAATGGCCCAGGCCTCCTCTTGGCACTGACCTCATAAAGCCCAGACATGTCATAATGGTGCAGGCCGCATCATCACAGTGACCTCTTAAAGCCCAGACATGTCATAATGGTGCAAACCTCATCATCACAGTCACGTCATAAAGCCCAGACATGTCATAATGGTGCAGGCCTTATCATCATGGCACTGACCTCATAAAGCCCAGACATGTCATAATCGTGCAGGCCTCACCAACACAGTGACCCCATAAAGCCCAGACATGTCATAATGGTGCAGGCCTCATCCTCACACTGACCCCATAAAGCCCAGACATGTCATAATGGTGCAGGCCTCCTCTTGGCACTGATCTCATAAAGCCCTGACACCCCATAATGGTGCAGGTCTCATAATCACATTGACCTCATAAAGCCCAGACACGTCATAATGGTGCAGTTTTCATCATGGCACTGACCTCATAAAGCCCAGACATGTCATAATGGTGCAGGCCTCATCATGGCACTGACCTCATAAAATTTGAACATGTCATAATGATGCAAGCCTCATCATCACAGTGACGTCATAATGCCCACACACCTCATGATGGTGCAGACCTCAGCATCACGCTGACCTTATAAAGTCCAGACACATCGTAATGGTGCAAGTCACATCATCACACGGACCTCATAAAGCCCAGACATGTCATAATCGTGCAGGTCTCATCATGGCACTGACCTCATAAAACAAAGACATGTCATAATTGTGCAGGCCACAACATCACACTCACCTCATAAAGCCCAGACACGTCATAATGGTGCAGGCCTCATCACCGCAGTAACCTCATAAAGCCCAGACACGTCATAATGGTGCAGGTCTCATCATGGCACTGACCTCCTAAAGCCCAGACATGTCACAATGGTGCAGGCCTCCTCATGGCGCTGACCTCCTAAAGCCCAGACATGTCATAATGGTGCAGGCGTCATCATCACACTGACCTCATAAAGCCCAGACATGTCATAATGGTGCAGGCCTCGTCATGGCACTGACCTCATGAAGCCCAGACATATCATAATTGTGCTGGCCTCATCATCACACTGACCTCATAAAGCCCGGACATGTCATAATGGTGCAGGCCTCATCATCACAGTCACCTCATAAAGCCCAGACATGTCATAATGATGCAAGTCTCATCATCACACTGACATCGTCACGCCCAGACACGTCATAATGGTGCAGGCCTCCTCATGGCACTGACCTCATAAAGCCCAGACATGTCATAATGGTGCAGGCCTCAACATCACAGTCACCTGATAAAGCCCAGACATCTCATATTTGTGCAGGTCTCATCATCACACTGACCTCAAAAAGGCCAGACATGTCATAATGGTGCATGTCTCATCATGGCACTGACCTCGTAAAGCCCAGACATGTCATAATAGTGCAGGCCTCCTCATGGCACTGACCTCATAAAGTCCAGATATGTCATAATGCTGCAGGTCTCATCATCACACTGACTTCATAAACCCAGACATGTCATAATGGTGCAGGCCTCCTCATGGCACTGACCTCATAAAGTCCAGACATGTCATAAGGGTGCAGGCCTCATCACCACACTGACCTCATAAAGCCCAGACATGTCATAATGGTGCAGGCCTCCTCATGGCACAGACCTCATAAACCCCAGACATGTCATAATGGTGCAAGCCTCGTCATGGCACTGACCTCATAAAGCCCTGACACTTCAGAATGGTGCAAGTCTCATCATCACACTGACCTCATAAAGCCCAGACATGTCATAATGGTGCAGGCCTCATCATCACGCTGACCTCATAAAGCCCAGACACCTCAAAATGGTTCAGGCCTCATCATGACACTGACCTCATAAAGCCCAGACATGTCATAATGGTGTTGGTGTCATCATGACACTGACCTCATAAAGCCCAGACATGACATAGTGGTGTAGGTCTCATCATCACAGTCACCTCATAAAGCCCAGACAACTCATATTTGTGCAGGTCTCATCATCACAGTGACCTCAAAAAGCCCAGATACGTCATAATGGTGCAGGTCTCCTCATGGCACTGACCTCATAAAGCCCAGACATGTCACAATGGTGCAGGCCTCCTCATGGCACTGACCTCATAAAGCCCAGACATGTCATAATGGTGCGGGCCTCATCATCACAGTCACCTCATAAAGCCCAGACACCTCATAATGGTGCAGGCCTCATCATCACAATGACATCATCACGCCCAGACACGTCATAATGGTGCACGCGTCCTTATCACAGTCAACTGATAAAACCCAGACAACTCATATTTGTGCAGGTCTCATCATGACACAGACCTCATAAAGCCCAGACATGTCATAATGGTGCATGTCTCATCATGGCACTGACCTCGTAAAGCCCAGACATGTCATAATAGGGCAGGCCTCCTCATGGCACTGACCTCATAAAGTCCAGATATGTCATAATGGTGCAGGTCTCTTCATCACACTGACCTCATAAACCCAGACATGTCATAATGGTGCAGGCCTCCTCATGGCACTGACCTCATAAAGACCAGACATGTCATAATGGTTCAGGCCTCCTCTTGGCACTGACCTCATAAAGCCCAGACATGTCACAATGGTGCAGGCCTTCTCATGGCACTGACCTCATAAAGACCAGACATGTCATAATGGTGCAGGCCTCATCATCACAGTGACCTCATAAAGCCCAGACATGTCATAATGGCGCAGGCCTCCTCATGGCACTGACCTCATAAAGACCAGACATGTCATAATGGTGCAGGCCTCATCATCACACGGACCTCATAAAGCCCAGACATGTCATAATGGTGCAGGCCTCATCATCACACTGACCTCATAAAGACCAGAAATGTCATAATGGTTCAGGCCTCCTCTTGGCGCTGACCTCATAAAGCCCAGACATGTCATAACGGTGCAGGCCTCCTCATCGCACTGACCTCATAAAGTCCAGACATGTCATAATGGTTCAGGCCTCATCATGGCACTGACCGCATAAAATTCGAACATGTCATAATGATGCAGGCCTCATCATAACACTGACCTCATGTCGCCCAGACACCACATAATGGTGCAGGCCTCATCCTCACACTGACCTCATAAAGCCCAGTCACCTCATAATGGTGCAGGCCTCTTCATGGCACTGACCTCATAAAGCCCAGACATGTCATAATGGTGCAAACCTCATCATCACAGTCACGTCATAAAGCCCAGACATGTCATAATGGTGCAGGCCTTATCATCATGGCACTGACCTCATAAAGCCCAGACATGTCATAATGGTGCAGGCCTCATCATGGCACTGACCGCATAAAATTCGAACATGTCATAATGATGCAGGCCTCATCATAACACTGACCTCATGTCGCCCAGAAACCTCATAATCGTGCAGGCCTCACCAACACAGTGACCCCATAAAGCCCAGACATGTCATAATGGTGCAGGTCTCTTCATCACACTGACCTCATAAACCCAGACATGTCATAATGGTGCAGGCCTCCTCATGGCACTGACCTCATAAAGCCCAGACATGTCATAAGGGTGCAGGCCTCATCACCACACTGACCTCATAAAGCCCAGACATGTCATAATGGTGCAGGCCTCCTCATGGCACTGACCTCATAAAGCCCGGACATGTCATAATGGCCCAGGCCTCCTCATGGCACTGACCTCATAAACCCCAGACATGTCATAATGGTGCAGGCCTCCTCATGGCACTGACCTCATAAAGCCCAGAAACGTCATAATGGAGCAGTACTCATCATTACACTGACCTCATGAAGCCCAGACATGTCATAATGGTGCAGGCCTCCTCATGGCACTGACCTCATAAAGCCTAGACATGTCATAATAGTGCAGGCCTCATTATGGCACTGACCTCATAAAGCCCAGACAGGTCATAATGGTGCAGGTCTCATCATGGCACTGACCTCATAAAGCCCAGACATGTCATAATGGCCCAGGCCTCCTCATGGCACTGACCTCATAAAGCCCAGACATGTCATAATGGCCCAGGCCTCCTCATGGCACTGACCTCATGAAGCCCAGACATATCATAATGGTGCAGGCCTCATCATCACAGTCACCTCATAAAACCCAGACATGTCATAGTGATGCAAGCCTCCTCATCACACTGACCTCATAAAGCCCAGTCACCTCATAATGGTGAAGGCCTCCTCATGGCACTGACCTCATAAAGCCCAGACATGTCATAATGGTGCAGGCCTCAACATCACACTCACGTCATAAAGCCCAGACACCTCATAATGGTGCAGGCCTCATCATCACACCGACCACATAAAGCCCAGACATGTCATAATGGTGCCTGTCTAATCATGGCACTGACCTCGTAAAGCCCAGACATGTCATAATGGTGCAGGCCTCCTCTTGGCACTGATCTCATAAAGCCCTGACAACCCATAATGGTGCAGGTCTCATCATCACACTGACCTCATAAAGTCCAGATATGTCATAATGGTGCAGGTCTCATCATCACACTGACCTCATAAACCCAGACATGTCATAATGGTGCAGGCCTCCTCATGGCACTGACCTCATAAAGCCCAGACATGTCATAAGGGTGCAGGCCTCATCACCACACTGACCTCATAAAGCCCAGACATGTCATAATGGTGCAGGCCTCATCATGACACTGACTTCATAAAGCCTAGACATGTCATAATGCTGCAGGCTGCATCATCACAGTGACCTCATAAAGCCCAGACATGTCATAATGGAGCAGGCCTCATCATCACACTGACTTCATAAAGCCCAGATATGTCATAATGGTTCCGGCCTCTTCATGGCACTGACCTCATAACGCCCAGACATAACATAATGGTGCAGGTCTCATCATCACAGTGACCTCATAAAGCCCAGACATGTCATAATGGTACAGGCCTCATCATCACACTGACCTCATAAAGACGAGACATGTAATAACAGTGCAGGTCTCATCAGGGCACTGACCGCATAAAGCCCATGACATGTCATAATGGTGCAGGCCTCATCATCACACTGACCTCATAAAGCCCAGACATGTCATAATGGTGCAGGCCTCATCATGGCACTGACCTCATAAAATTCGAACATGTCATAATGGTGCAGGCCTCATCCTCACACTGACCTCAGAAATTCCAGACAAGTCATAATGGTGCAGGTCTCATCATGGCACTGACCTCATAAAACCCAGACATGTCATAATGGTTCAGGCCTCCTCTTGGCGCTGACCTCATAAAGCCCAGACATGTCATAACAGTGCAGGTCTCATTATGGCACTGACCTCATAAAGCACAGTCATGCCATAATCGTGCAGGTCTCATCATGGCACTGACCTCATAAACCCCAGACATGTCATAATGGCCCAGGCCTCCTCACGGTACTGACCTCATAAAGTCCAGACATGTCATAATGGTGCAGGCCTCATCATCACACTGACCGCATAAAGACTAGACATGTCATAATGGTGCAGGCCTCCTCTTGGCACTGACCTCAAAAAGGCCAGTCATGTCATAATAGTGCAGGCCTAATCGTGGCACGGACCTCATAAAGTCCTGACGCCTCATAATGGTGCAGGTCTCATAATCACACTGACCTTATAAAGCCCAGACATGTCATAATGGTGCAGGCCTCATCATCACACTGACCTTATAAGGCCCAGACATGTCATAATGGTGCATTCCTCATCATCACACTAACCTCATAAAGCCCAGACACCTCATAATGGTGCAGGTGTCATCATAACACCGACCTCATAACGCCCAGATATGTCAAAATGCTGCAGGCCTCATCATCACACTGACCCCATAAAACCCAGAGACGTCATAATGGTACCGCTGTCATCATCACAGTGACCTCATAAAGCCCAGACAGGTCATAATGGTGCAGGCCTAATCATGGCACTGACTTAATAAAATTCAGACATGTCATAATGATGCAAGCCTCATCATCACAGTGACGTCATAAAGCCCAGACACGTCATAATGGTGCAGGCCTCATAATCACAGTGACCACATAAAGCCCAGTCAACTCATAATGGAGCAGGCCTCCTCATGGCAAGGACCACATAAAGCCCAGACATGTCATAATGGTGCAGACCTCATCATCACACTGTCCTCATAAAGCCCGGACATGTCATAATGGTGCCGGCCTCATCATGGCACTGACCTCATATAGCCCAGACATGTCATAACGGTGCAAGTCACATCATTACACGGACCTCATAAAGCCCAGACATGTCATAATGGTGCAGGCCTCATCATCACACTGACCTCATAAAGCCCAGACATGTCATAATGGTGCAGGACTCCTCTTGGCACCGACCTCATAAAGCCCAGACATGTCATAATGGCCCAGGCCTCCTCACGGTACTGACCTCATAAAGCACAGACATGTCATAATCTTGCTGGCCTCATCATCACACTGAACTCATAAAGCCCAGACATGTCATAATGGTGCAGACCTCAACATCACACTGACCTCATACAGACCAGACATGTCATAATGGTGCAGACCTCATCATCACACTGACGTCATAAAGCCCAGACATGTCATAATGGTGCAGGCCTCCTCATGGCACTGACCTCATAAAGTCCAGAGATGTCATAAGGTTGCAGGCCTCATCACCACACTGACCTCATAAAGCCCAGACATGTCAAAATGGTGCAGGCCTCATCATCACACTGACCTCATAAAGCCCAGACATGACATAATGGTGCAGACCTCATCGTCACAGTCACCTGATAAAGCCCAGACAACTCATATTTGTGCAGGCCTCATCATCACACTGACCTCAAAAAGCCCAGACATGTCATAATGGTGCATGTCTCATCATGGCACTGACCTCGTAACGCCCAGACATGTCATAATGGTGCAGGCCTCCTCATGGCACTGACCTCATAAAGTCCAGACATGTCATAAGGGTGCAGGCCTCATCACCACACTGACCACATAAAGCCCAGACATGTCATAATGGTGCAGGCCTCCTCATGGCACTGACCTCATGAAGCCCAGACATATCATAATTGTGCTGGCCTCATCAGCACACTGGCCTCATAAAGCCCAGGCATGTCATAATGATGCAAACCTCATCATCACACTGACCTCATAACGGCCAGACACGTAATAACGGTGCAAGCCTCCTCATCACACTGACCTCATAAAGCCCAGTCACCTCATAATGGTGAAGGCCTCCTCATGGCACTGACCTCATAAAGCCCAGACATGTCATAATGGTGCAGGCCTCAACATCACACTCACCTCATAAAGCCCAGACACCTCATAATGGTGCAGGCCTCATCATCACACTGACCTCATAAAGCCCAGACATGTCATAATGATGCAGGCCTCATCGTCACAGTCACCTGATAAAGCACATACAACTCATATTTGTGCAGGTCTCATCATCACACTGACCTCAAAAAGCCCAGACATGTCATAATGGCGCATGTCTCATCATGGCACTGACCTCGTAAAGCCCAGACATGTCATAATGGTGCAGGCCTCCTCATGGCACTGACCTCATAAAGTCCAGATATGTCATAATGGTGCAGGCCTCATCACCACACTGACCTCATAAAGCCCAGACATGTCATAATGGTGCAGGTCTCATCATCACAGTTACCTCATAAAGCCCAGACATGTCATAATGGTGCAGGCCTCATCATCACAGTGACCTCATAAAGCCCAGAGATGTCATAAGGGTGCAGGGCTCATCATCACACAGACCTCATAAAGCCCAGACATGTCATAATGGTGCAGGCCTCATCATCACACTGACCTCATAACGCCCAGACATGTCATAATGGTGCAGGCCTCATCATCACAGTGACCTCATAAAGCCCAGACATGTCTTAATGGTGCAGGCCTCCTCATGGCACTGACCTCATAAAGCCCAGACATGTCATAATGGTGCAGGCCTCATCATCACAGTGACCTCATAAAGCCCAGACATGTCATAATGGTGCAGGCCTCATCATCACACTGACCTCAGAAAGCCCAGACATGTCATAATAGTGCAGGCCTCCTCATGGCACTGACCTCATGAAGCCCAGACATGTCATAATGGTGCAGACCTCAACATCACACTGACCTCATAAAGCCCAGGCATGTCATAATGGTGCAGGCCTCATCATGGCACAGACCTCATAAACCCCAGACATGTCATAATGGGACAGTCCTCATCATCACAGTCACCGCATAAAGCCCAGACATGTCATAATGATGCAAGCCTCATCATGAAACTGACCTCATAACGCCCAGACACGGCATAATGGTGCAGGCCTCCTCATCACACTGACCTCATAAAGCCCAGTCCCCTCATAATGGTGCAGGCCTCCTCATCACACTGACCTCATAAAGCCCAGACACCGCATAATGGTGCAGGCCTCATCATCACACTGACCTCATTAAGCCCAGACATGTCATAATAATGCAGGCCTCATCGTCACAGTCACCTGATAAAGCCCAGACAACTCATATTTGTGCAGGTCTCATCATCACACTGACCTCAAAAAGCCCAGACATGTCATAATGGTGCATGTCTCATCATGGCACTGACCTCGTAAAGTCCAGATATGTCATAATGGTGCAGGTCTCATCATCACACTGACCTCATAAACCCAGACATGTCATAATGGTGCAGGCCTCCTCATGGCACTGACCTCATAAACCCCGGACATGTCATAATGGCCCAGGCCTCCTCATGGCACTGACCTCATAAAGACCAGACATGTCATAATGGTGCAAGCCCCGTCATGGCCCTGACCTCATAAAGCCCTGACACTTCGTAATGGTGCAGGTCTCATCATCACACTGACCTCATAAAGCCCAGACATGTCATAATGGTGCACGCCTCATCATCACACTGACCTCATAACGCCCAGACATGTCATAATGGTGCAGGCCTCCTCATGGCACTGACCTCATGAAGCTCAGACACATCATAATTGTGCTGGCCTCATCATCACACTGGCCTCATAAAGCCCAGGCATGTCATAATGACGCAGACCTCCTCATGGCACAGAGCTCATAAAGCCCAGACATGTCATAATGGGGCAGTTCTCATCAACACAGTCACCTCAAAAAGCCCAGACATGTCATAATGATGCAGGCCTCCTCATCACACTGACCTCATAAAGCCCAGTCACCTCATAATGGTTCAGGCCTCCTCTTGGCGCTGACCTCATAAAGCCCAGACATGTCATAATGGTGCAGGCCTCAACATCACACTCACCTTATAAAGCCCAGACATGTCATAATGGTGCAGGCCTCCTCATCACACTGACCTCATAAAGCCCAGACATGTCATAATGGGGCAGGCCTCATCATCACAGTGACCTCATAAAGCCCAGAGATGTCATAAGGGTGCAGGTCTCATCATCACACTGACCTCATAAAGCCCAGACATGTCATAATGGTGCAGGCCTCATCATCACAGTGACCTGATAAAGCCCAGACATGTCATAATGGTGCAGGCCTCATCATCACACTGACCTCATAAAGCCCAGACATGTCATAATGGTGCAGGCCTCCTCATGGCACTGACCTCATGAAGCCCAGACATGTCATAAGGGTGCAGACCTCAACATCACACTCACCTCATAAAGCCCAGGTATGTCATAATTGTGCAGGCCTCCTCATGGCACAGACCTCATAAAGCCCAGACATGTCATAATGGGGCACTCCTCATCATCACAGTCACCTCATAAAGCCCAGACATGTCATAATGATGCAAGCCTCATCATCACACTGACCTCATAAAGCCCAGTCACCTCCTAATGGTGCAGGCCTCCTCATCACGCTGACCTCATAAAGACCAGACACCGCATAATGGTGCAGGTCTCATCATCACACTGTCCTCATTAAGCCGAGACATGTCATAATAATGCAGGCCTCATCGTCACAGTCACCTGATAAAGCCCAGACAACTCATATTTGTGCCGGTCTCATCATCACACTGACCTCATAACGCCCAGACATGTCATAATGGTGCAGGTCTCCTCATCACACTGACCTCATAAAGCCCAGACATGTCATAATGGTGCAGGCCTCCTCATGGCACTGACCTCATGAAGCCCAGACATATCATAATTGTGCTGGCCTCATCATCACACTGGCCTCATAAAGCCCAGGCATGTCATAATGACGCAGACCTCCTCATGGCACAGACCTCATAAAGCCCAGACATGTCATCATGGGGCAGTCCTCATCATCACAGTCACCTCATAAAGCCCAGACATGTCATAATGATGCAGACCTCCTCATCACACTGACCTCATAAAGCCCAGTCACCTCATAATGGTTCAGGCCTCCTCTTGGCACTGACCTCATAAAGCCCAGACATGTCATGATGGTGCAGGCCTCAACATGCAGACACTGGCGGGGAGATAAAGACAAAAAGCCGTCAGAATGGCTTTTTGCACTGGAGGTTGCTTCCCAGAAGACAGGGCACAGAAAGAGTCAGGACCGTACGGAGAAGAATTTGACGAGACTGTCAAGGTGTGCCGTTGTGGAAGTGCCCATTAGAATTTGCTGGAGAGTTGAGTGCGGGAAAGAGAGGTGGATTTTTGGAGTCACTGAAGAATGGGAAGCTGCGTGACTGAGCTAAGCAAGAGAGAAAGGAAAGTAGAAAAAGGGAAGGACGGACTGCAGGAGGTCTCTGAAGGACCGAGAGTAAAGCAAGGAAACGGGAACGGCTCGACAAAGAAAAGACAGGTGAGTGTTCCGAGGGAATACTTTACGGAGAAGAGGGAGGGACGGACGGGAGGCTAGTTGGGAGACGGAGCTCTGTGAAGAACCTGCCAGGCAGGACGGCAGCCTCCCTCCCTGGAGGGACCTGCACGGCAACTCCAGCCGTGGCCCCCCGGTCGCCGGACGCCAGCCTTGCGCACCGAGCAGAACCGCGGCCAGCGCCGCCAGTCCCGCTCTCCGCCGGCGCCCAATGCGCCCATCCGCCGCCCGGCTTCTCGCTGCCTCCGATAGCCCCGTCTCTGCTCCGGCCGGGCCGCCTCCTCCCCGCCTCCTCTCCCTCCTCTGTCTTCGTCTCCGTCCACTGTTCTCGTCTCCGTCCACGGTCCTCCTCATCCAACTAAGCCCGGGTACTGTACCGGGGCGCCGACGCCTCTCGGGCTCTCGTCGGGTGCGGGCTGGATCCGGAGGGCTGGCGAGAGCGGCGGCAGCGGGGCGGCGTTCGGAGCTCTGCGCCGCGGAGGCGGCGGGGCCGGGCAAGGTGGGAGGGCTGAGGATTGGTCTCGAGGAGTTCAAGATTGACAGACCATGAGCTTTTTTCGTGGCCATCATCTCTTCCTTCTCATCTCTCTTTTGCTGGCCCGGGGGGACTCCTGAATTGTCCTCCACGGCAGGCGCTTTTGAGAATGCTCGAGGGGCACGAGACGCAGAACATCCCTCCCGGCTCAGCTCCCCGGGTCAGCCTCTCCTCGTCTGTCTCGGGGAGCATCCCTGCTGGCAGCAGGAGCAATTCTGCTAGCCACAAAGACCACCTGGGCTTTTGTCAGGGGCTGTGGTACGAGTGCTACGGCGAGGCAGTGCATGGGAGAAGCAGCATCCCCAGAGAAAGCTCGGATGTGGCATGGCATCTCCCACCTGCTTTGAACTTCCTGGAGATGCAACCTCCGTGAGGAGATCTCTTCTGTGTCCCCCCTCCTCCTGCTCCTCTTGCTCAGAGGACCAGGGAACAGCCTGTCACATCTGAACTGCATGTGGTGGAAGCAGCACATCTGCAGCAGGTTGAGGGGTGCTCAGAGGCGGGACTTCACGGTATTAAACAAACCCTAAAAGATATCTTTGGAATTTCATGGAATCAAAGGGGGAAAAAAAAGAATTCAATCCAATGACCAGAAACCATTGTATCGAACATTTCTTTAATATGTCAGCTGGGAATACATGGGGTACTCTGCCATGCATGGATCAAACATCTAGTATAAATTTCGGAATATAAATAGAGTGACGCTTGAGAGACCCCTTCCCCCTTCCCCAGCAGTGGAGAATTAGGTTATGATTTTGAGGTCATATAGCATCTTGGGTTTTATTCGTGGAGCAAGACTGCCATCTAGCGTCCATTTCTTCGGGGGGGGGCAGTCATGTTCGGAGAGTGGTCTTCTCGCTAATCAGGCCTCGTAGCCTCTCTGCTTGATCTATCCGACCTCGAACTCCTAAATTAAATGTTCTAGGACCAGCTAAGACATATGTCTTAGAACTTCCCATTTGCTTAAACAATATTTAATTGACTTTCTTCTTAACAGAACAATCTCTTATTGAAGAACATTTCAGAGGCACGTAAGCTGATTTCTTGAAGATGGGCATACGATATACTCTCTATTCGTTTCCATGTGTTATCTACATTCTCTCTCCTAAAAATAACTGAAGTCTTAAAAGAATTAGGATATCATTTTTATCTAAGATAAAGCTTCTGATGTACTAAGTCGTTTAGAAAAGAGATCCTCTCTCATTTTAGTGCCATTGTGACAAGAGGGGGCTTCACGTAACACCTGGACCACTGAACACTGCAGATTCCCCTGGAATCAAAGGGCCATTGGGACACTCTAGGGCCTCATGGAAGAGGGAGGCAGTACAGAGAGACCTCAAATTAGAGGTTTGCGCAATCATCCACCAGAGGAAGTTCAACGAGGGGAAGTGCCAGATTCTCTCCCTGGGATGGGGCAACCTCGGTTGTACGGACAGACTGGGAATGACATGTTGCATAGCAGTGCTGGAAAATGGCCTCTGGGATCGTGGTGGATGGCCAACTGGCCAAGAGTCAGTGGTGCCCTGGCGGGGGCTCACTGCTCGCTCACACAAGGGTTTTCAGACACACGAGTCCTTCCCTTGCACACACCCAGACAGACAGTTCATGGCAGCAGGGGCAGTATCTCCTGGGGCTCCTGCTGCCACGCCCGGAGCCTGGATACATCTCAACCCTTGTGAGGTGCCACTTGCTCTGCCACTATCTGAGAAGCCCCACGGCCTGAGGGATGGGCACAGGGAGCTCTGTCCACAGAAGCACATCCCAGAACTGCATCCAGGGGCTTTGCCAGGGTTTAGTACCGTAAATTCAAAGTGACACCAGACACTCTTTGTCCCACAGAACTTCAAGGCTCCCCCATGAGGCTGATGGCAATTGTACTTGCTCAGGGTCATCTCCCCACACCACCACCAGGTGTGTGCTCAAGACTTGTCTCTTCAAGTCTCTTCACCCGCCCTAGTCCATCCGTGTCTCTCCAGGGAAGGCTAAAGAACTTCTGTGGGCTGGATGAGAAGCCAGTGCACATGGGAATGGACCACGCCCTTCCCTGGTGGTCCTTCATGTCCTTTTCCTGAGTTGAGAGCAATGGGAAAGGGAATGAACCTTTGGACTGTGCCTCAGAGTGCCCGTCAACCTGCTGCAGATATGCTGGTTCCAGCACATCCAGTTCAGATGTGACAGGCTGTTCCCTGGTCCTCTGAGTAAGAGGAGCAGGAGGAGGGACACAGAAGAGCTCTCCTCACAGAGGCCACATCGCCAGAAAGTCCAAAGAAGGTGGGAAATGCCATGCCACGTCCGAGCTTTCTCTGGGGAAGGTGCTTCTCCCATGCAAGGCCTCTCCGCAGCACTCGTGCCACATCCCCTGACAAAAGACCAGGTGGTCTTTATCACCAGCAGAAGTGCGCCTGTTACCAGTAGGGATGATCCCCGGGACAGGCCAGGAGAGGGACCTGCACGGCAACTCCAGCCGCGGCCCCCCGGTCGCCGGGCGCCAGCCTTGCACACCGAGCAGAACCGCGGCCAGCGCCGCCAGTCCCGCTCTCCGCTGGCGCCGAAAGCGCCCATCCGCCGCCCGGCTTCTCGCTGCCTCCGATAGCCCCGTCTCTGCTCCGGCCGGGCCGCCTCCTCCCCGCCTCCTCTCCCTCCTCTGTCTTCGTCTCCGTCCACTGTTCTCGTCTCCGTCCACGGTCCTCCTCATCCAACTAAGCCCGGGTACTGTACCGGGGCGCCGACGCCTCTCGGGCTCTCGTCGGTGCGGGCTGGATCCGGAGGGCCGGCGAGAGCGGCGGCAGCGGGGCGGCGTTCGGAGCTCTGCGCCGCGGAGGCGGCGGGGCCGGGCTAGGTGGGAGGGCTGAGGATTGGTCTCGAGGAGTTCAAGATTGACAGACCATGAGCTTTTTTCGTGGCCATCATCTCTTCCTTCTCATCTCTCTTTTGCTGGCCCGGGGGGACTCCTGAATTGTCCTCCACGGCAGGCGCTTTTGAGAATGCTCGAGGGGCACGAGACGCAGAACATCCCTCCCGGCTCAGCTCCCCGGGTCAGCCTCTCCTCGTCTGTCTCGAGGAGCATCCCTGCTGGCAGCAGGAGCAATTCTGCTAGCCACAAAGACCACCTGGGCTTTTGTCAGGGGCTGTGGTACGAGTGCTACGGCGAGGCAGTGCATGGGAGAAGCAGCATCCCCAGAGAAAGCTCGGACGTGGCACAGAATCTCCGAACTTCTTTGGACTTCCTGGCGATGCAGCCTCTGTGAGGAGAGCTCTTGTGTGTCCCTCCTGCTGCTCCTCTTGCTCAGAGGACAAGAGAAGAGCCTGTCACACCTGAACTGGATGTGGTGGAAGCAGCACATCTGCAGCAGGTTGAGGGGCAGAGTGCCGAGGCGGAACTGGTTGAGGAGGGCAGGGGAGGGAGAAGAAAGCAGAGGAGGGAGAAGAGGCGGGGAGGAGGCGGACCGGCCGGAGCAGAGAGACGGGGCTGTTGGGGGCAGCGGGAGGCCGGGCGGCGGATCGCTGGATGCGGCTCTTTGGGGAGCGGGGCTGGCGGCGCTGGCCGCGGTTCTGCTCGGTGCGCAAGGCTGGCGCCCGGGGACCGTGGTGGCCGCGAATGAGGTGGCCGTGCAGGTCCCTCGAGGCTGCCGTCCTGCCTGGCAGGTTCTTCACAGAGCTCAGTCTCCCAACTAGCCTCCCGTCCGTCCCCCCCTCTGCTCCATAAAGCATTCCCACGAAACACTCACCACTCTTATTTTTGTGAAGCCATTCTTTTCCCTTGCTTTTCTCTCTGTCCTTTAGAGAACTCCTGCGGTCCGTGCTTTGTGTAGTAGTGAAACGCCCTTTTTTCATAGGGGCGCTACATTGCTGCCCTGTAGAAAGTATTAAACGAGTTGTGCATTTCTAAGAAAAGCCCCTGAAAGCTCCAAAGGCGACCGTGTCAATGAATCCCTGTCTGCCAGGGCGAAGGAATACAGCGCCGTGTCCCCAAGAGGGGGTCCGGAGAGTTAGAGGAAGGTCCAACGTCCATCTCCCGACAACGACAGCCGCCCCGCTGGCGCACGCAGCTCTCTGCACCCTTTAGCAGCGCGCGCGAGGAGTTCCGTGCTGTGACCCGGGAGCTGCCGGTAGAAAGGGATAAAATCGCCGATCCGGAGGTTGGCGTGTGAACACTTTCTGATGATCTCACTGCCTTCCGTTGTCTCCACCAATGTGTCCTAGTAGCCCTGGGCTCTGCCTGCAGACACTGGCGGGGAGATAAAGACAAAAAGCCGTCAGAATGGCTTTTTGCACTGGAGGTTGCTTCCCAGAAGACAGGGCACAGAAAGAGTCAGGACCGTACGGAGAAGAATTTGACGAGACTGTCAAGGTGTGCAGTTGTGGAAGTGCCCATTAGAATTTGCTGGAGAGTTGAGTGCGGGAAAGAGAGGTGGATTTTTGGAGTCACTGAAGAATGGGAAGCTGCGCGACTGAGCTAAGCAAGAGAGAAAGGAAAGTAGAAAAGGGGAAGGACGGACTGCAGGAGGTCTCTGAAGGACCGAGAGTAAAGCAAGGAAACGGGAACGGCTCGACAAAGAAAAGACAGGTGAGTGTTCCGAGGGAATACTTTACGGAGAAGAGGGAGGGACGGACGGGAGGCTAGTTGGGAGACGGAGCTCTGAGAAGAACCTGCCAGGCAGGACGGCAGCCTCCCTCCCTGGAGGGACCTGCACGGCAACTCCAGCCGTGGCCCCCCGGTCGCCGGACGCCAGCCTTGCGCACCGAGCAGAACCGCGGCCAGCGCCGCCAGTCCCGCTCTCCGCTGGCGCCGAAAGCGCCCATCCGCCGCCCGGCTTCTCGCTGCCTCCGATAGCCCCGTCTCTGCTCCGGCCGGGCCGCCTCCTCCCCGCCTCCTCTCCCTCCTCTGTCTTCGTCTCCGTCCACTGTTCTCGTCTCCGTCCACGGTCCTCCTCATCCAACTAAGCCCGGGTACTGTACCGGGGCGCCGACGCCTCTCGGGCTCTCGTCGGGTGCGGGCTGGATCCGGAGGGCCGGCGAGAGCGGCGGCAGCGGGGCGGCGTTCGGAGCTCTGCGCCGCGGAGGCGGCGGGGCCGGGCTAGGTAGGAGGGCTGAGGATTGGTCTCGAGGAGTTCAAGATTGACAGACCATGAGCTTTTTTCGTGGCCATCATCTCTTCCTTCTCATCTCTCTTTTGCTGGCCCGGGGGGACTCCTGAATTGTCCTCCACGGCAGGCGCTTTTGAGAATGCTCGAGGGGCACGAGACGCAGAACATCCCTCCCGGCTCAGCTCCCCGGGTCAGCCTCTCCTCGTCTGTCTCGAGGAGCATCCCTGCTGGCAGCAGGAGCAATTCTGCTAGCCACAAAGACCACCTGGGCTTTTGTCAGGGGCTGTGGTACGAGTGCTACGGCGAGGCAGTGCATGGGAGAAGCAGCATCCCCAGAGAAAGCTCGGATGTGGCATGGCATCTCCCACCTGCTTTGAACTTCCTGGAGATGCAACCTCCGTGAGGAGATCTCTTCTGTGTCCCCCCTCCTCCTGCTCCTCTTGCTCAGAGGACCAGGGAACAGCCTGTCACATCTGAACTGCATGTGGTGGAAGCAGCACATCTGCAGCAGGTTGAGGGGTGCTCAGAGGCGGGACTTCACGGTATTAAACAAACCCTAAAAGATATCTTTGGAATTTCATGGAATCAAAGGGGGAAAAAAAAGAATTCAATCCAATGACCAGAAACCATTGTATCGAACATTTCTTTAATATGTCAGCTGGGAATACATGGGGTACTCTGCCATGCATGGATCAAACATCTAGTATAAATTTCGGAATATAAATACAGTGACGCTTGAGAGACCCCTTCCCCCTTCCCCAGCAGTGGAGAATTAGGTTATGATTTTGAGGTCATATAGCATCTTGGGTTTTATTCGTGGAGCAAGACTGCCATCTAGCGTCCATTTCTTCGGGGGGGGGCAGTCATGTTCGGAGAGTGGTCTTCTCGCTAATCAGGCCTCGTAGCCTCTCTGCTTGATCTATCCGACCTCGAACTCCTAAATTAAATGTTCTAGGACCAGCTAAGACATATGTCTTAGAACTTCCCATTTGCTTAAACAATATTTAATTGACTTTCTTCTTAACAGAACAATCTCTTATTGAAGAACATTTCAGAGGCACGTAAGCTGATTTCTTGAAGATGGGCATACGATATACTCTCTATTCGTTTCCATGTGTTATTTACATTCTCTCTCCTAAAAATAACTGAAGTCTTAAAAGAATTAGGATATCATTTTTATCTAAGATAAAGCTTCTGATGTACTAAGTCGTTTAGAAAAGAGATCCTCTCTCATTTTAGTGCCATTGTGACAAGAGGGGGCTTCACGTAACACCTGGACCACTGAACACTGCAGATTCCCCTGGAATCAAAGGGCCATTGGGACACTCTAGGGCCTCATGGAAGAGGGAGGCAGTACAGAGAGACCTCAAATTAGAGGTTTGCGCAATCATCCACCAGAGGAAGTTCAACGAGGGGAAGTGCCAGATTCTCTCCCTGGGATGGGGCAACCTCGGTTGTACGGACAGACTGGGAATGACATGTTGCATAGCAGTGCTGGAAAATGGCCTCTGGGATCGTGGTGGATGGCCAACTGGCCAAGAGTCAGTGGTGCCCTGGCGGGGGCTCACTGCTCGCTCACACAAGGGTTTTCAGACACACGAGTCCTTCCCTTGCACACACCCAGACAGACAGTTCATGGCAGCAGGGGCAGTATCTCCTGGGGCTCCTGCTGCCACGCCCGGAGCCTGGATACATCTCAACCCTTGTGAGGTGCCACTTGCTCTGCCACTATCTGAGAAGCCCCACGGCCTGAGGGATGGGCACAGGGAGCTCTGTCCACAGAAGCACATCCCAGAACTGCATCCAGGGGCTTTGCCAGGGTTTAGTACCGTAAATTCAAAGTGACACCAGACACTCTTTGTCCCACAGAACTTCAAGGCTCCCCCATGAGGCTGATGGCAATTGTACTTGCTCAGGGTCATCTCCCCACACCACCACCAGGTGTGTGCTCAAGACTTGTCTCTTCAAGTCTCTTCACCCGCCCTAGTCCATCCGTGTCTCTCCAGGGAAGGCTAAAGAACTTCTGTGGGCTGGATGAGAAGCCAGTGCACATGGGAATGGACCACGCCCTTCCCTGGTGGTCCTTCATGTCCTTTTCCTGAGTTGAGAGCAATGGGAAAGGGAATGAACCTTTGGACTGTGCCTCAGAGTGCCCGTCAACCTGCTGCAGATATGCTGGTTCCAGCACATCCAGTTCAGATGTGACAGGCTGTTCCCTGGTCCTCTGAGTAAGAGGAGCAGGAGGAGGGACACAGAAGAGCTCTCCTCACAGAGGCCACATCGCCAGAAAGTCCAAAGAAGGTGGGAGATGCCATGCCACGTCCGAGCTTTCTCTGGGGAAGGTGCTTCTCCCATGCAAGGCCTCTCCGCAGCACTCGTGCCACATCCCCTGACAAAAGACCAGGTGGTCTTTATCACCAGCAGAAGTGCGCCTGTTACCAGTAGGGATGATCCCCGGGACAGGCCAGGAGAGGGACCTGCACGGCAACTCCAGCCGCGGCCCCCCGGTCGCCGGGCGCCAGCCTTGCGCACCGAGCAGAACCGCGGCCAGCGCCGCCAGTCCCGCTCTCCGCTGGCGCCGAAAGCGCCCATCCGCCGCCCGGCTTCTCGCTGCCTCCGATAGCCCCGTCTCTGCTCCGGCCGGGCCGCCTCCTCCCCGCCTCCTCTCCCTCCTCTGTCTTCGTCTCCGTCCACTGTTCTCGTCTCCGTCCACGGTCCTCCTCATCCAACTAAGCCCGGGTACTGTACCGGGGCGCCGACGCCTCTCGGGCTCTCGTCGGGTGCGGGCTGGATCCGGAGGGCCGGCGAGAGCGGCGGCAGCGGGGCGGCGTTCGGAGCTCTGCGCCGCGGAGGCGGCGGGGCCGGGCTAGGTAGGAGGGCTGAGGATTGGTCTCGAGGAGTTCAAGATTGACAGACCATGAGCTTTTTTCGTGGCCATCATCTCTTCCTTCTCATCTCTCTTTTGCTGGCCCGGGGGGACTCCTGAATTGTCCTCCACGGCAGGCGCTTTTGAGAATGCTCGAGGGGCACGAGACGCAGAACATCCCTCCCGGCTCAGCTCCCCGGGTCAGCCTCTCCTCGTCTGTCTCGAGGAGCATCCCTGCTGGCAGCAGGAGCAATTCTGCTAGCCACAAAGACCACCTGGGCTTTTGTCAGGGGCTGTGGTACGAGTGCTACGGCGAGGCAGTGCATGGGAGAAGCAGCATCCCCAGAGAAAGCTCGGATGTGGCATGGCATCTCCCACCTGCTTTGAACTTCCTGGAGATGCAACCTCCGTGAGGAGATCTCTTCTGTGTCCCCCCTCCTCCTGCTCCTCTTGCTCAGAGGACCAGGGAACAGCCTGTCACATCTGAACTGCATGTGGTGGAAGCAGCACATCTGCAGCAGGTTGAGGGGTGCTCAGAGGCGGGACTTCACGGTATTAAACAAACCCTAAAAGATATCTTTGGAATTTCATGGAATCAAAGGGGGAAAAAAAAGAATTCAATCCAATGACCAGAAACCATTGTATCGAACATTTCTTTAATATGTCAGCTGGGAATACATGGGGTACTCTGCCATGCATGGATCAAACATCTAGTATAAATTTCGGAATATAAATAGAGTGACGCTTGAGAGACCCCTTCCCCCTTCCCCAGCAGTGGAGAATTAGGTTATGATTTTGAGGTCATATAGCATCTTGGGTTTTATTCGTGGAGCAAGACTGCCATCTAGCGTCCATTTCTTCGGGGGGGGGCAGTCATGTTCGGAGAGTGGTCTTCTCGCTAATCAGGCCTCGTAGCCTCTCTGCTTGATCTATCCGACCTCGAACTCCTAAATTAAATGTTCTAGGACCAGCTAAGACATATGTCTTAGAACTTCCCATTTGCTTAAACAATATTTAATTGACTTTCTTCTTAACAGAACAATCTCTTATTGAAGAACATTTCAGAGGCACGTAAGCTGATTTCTTGAAGATGGGCATACGATATACTCTCTATTCGTTTCCATGTGTTATCTACATTCTCTCTCCTAAAAATAACTGAAGTCTTAAAAGAATTAGGATATCATTTTTATCTAAGATAAAGCTTCTGATGTACTAAGTCGTTTAGAAAAGAGATCCTCTCTCATTTTAGTGCCATTGTGACAAGAGGGGGCTTCACGTAACACCTGGACCACTGAACACTGCAGATTCCCCTGGAATCAAAGGGCCATTGGGACACTCTAGGGCCTCATGGAAGAGGGAGGCAGTACAGAGAGACCTCAAATTAGAGGTTTGCGCAATCATCCACCAGAGGAAGTTCAACGAGGGGAAGTGCCAGATTCTCTCCCTGGGATGGGGCAACCTCGGTTGTACGGACAGACTGGGAATGACATGTTGCATAGCAGTGCTGGAAAATGGCCTCTGGGATCGTGGTGGATGGCCAGCTGGCCAAGAGTCAGTGGTGCCCTGGCGGGGGCTCACTGCTCGCTCACACAAGGGTTTTCAGACACACGAGTCCTTCCCTTGCACACACCCAGACAGACAGTTCATGGCAGCAGGGGCAGTATCTCCTGGGGCTCCTGCTGCCACGCCCGGAGCCTGGATACATCTCAACCCTTGTGAGGTGCCACTTGCTCTGCCACTATCTGAGAAGCCCCACGGCCTGAGGGATGGGCACAGGGAGCTCTGTCCACAGAAGCACATCCCAGAACTGCATCCAGGGGCTTTGCCAGGGTTTAGTACCGTAAATTCAAAGTGACACCAGACACTCTTTGTCCCACAGAACTTCAAGGCTCCCCCATGAGGCTGATGGCAATTGTACTTGCTCAGGGTCATCTCCCCACACCACCACCAGGTGTGTGCTCAAGACTTGTCTCTTCAAGTCTCTTCACCCGCCCTAGTCCATCCGTGTCTCTCCAGGGAAGGCTAAAGAACTTCTGTGGGCTGGATGAGAAGCCAGTGCACATGGGAATGGACCACGCCCTTCCCTGGTGGTCCTTCATGTCCTTTTCCTGAGTTGAGAGCAATGGGAAAGGGAATGAACCTTTGGACTGTGCCTCAGAGTGCCCGTCAACCTGCTGCAGATATGCTGGTTCCAGCACATCCAGTTCAGATGTGACAGGCTGTTCCCTGGTCCTCTGAGTAAGAGGAGCAGGAGGAGGGACACAGAAGAGCTCTCCTCACAGAGGCCACATCGCCAGAAAGTCCAAAGAAGGTGGGAGATGCCATGCCACGTCCGAGCTTTCTCTGGGGAAGGTGCTTCTCCCATGCAAGGCCTCTCCGCAGCACTCGTGCCACATCCCCTGACAAAAGACCAGGTGGTCTTTATCACCAGCAGAAGTGCGCCTGTTACCAGTAGGGATGATCCCCGGGACAGGCCAGGAGAGGGACCTGCACGGCAACTCCAGCCGCGGCCCCCCGGTCGCCGGGCGCCAGCCTTGCGCACCGAGCAGAACCGCGGCCAGCGCCGCCAGTCCCGCTCTCCGCTGGCGCCGAAAGCGCCCATCCGCCGCCCGGCTTCTCGCTGCCTCCGATAGCCCCGTCTCTGCTCCGGCCGGGCCGCCTCCTCCCCGCCTCCTCTCCCTCCTCTGTCTTCGTCTCCGTCCACTGTTCTCGTCTCCGTCCACGGTCCTCCTCATCCAACTAAGCCCGGGTACTTGTACCGGGGCGCCGACGCCTCTCGGGCTCTCGTCGGGTGCGGGCTGGATCCGGAGGGCCGGCGAGAGCGGCGGCAGCGGGGCGGCGTTCGGAGCTCTGCGCCGCGGAGGCGGCGGGGCCGGGCTAGGTGGGAGGGCTGAGGATTGGTCTCGAGGAGTTCAAGATTGACAGACCATGAGCTTTTTTCGTGGCCATCATCTCTTCCTTCTCATCTCTCTTTTGCTGGCCCGGGGGGACTCCTGAATTGTCCTCCACGGCAGGCGCTTTTGAGAATGCTCGAGGGGCACGAGACGCAGAACATCCCTCCCGGCTCAGCTCCCCGGGTCAGCCTCTCCTCGTCTGTCTCGAGGAGCATCCCTGTTGGCAGCAGGAGCAATTCTGCTAGCCACAAAGACCACCTGGGCTTTTGTCAGGGGCTGTGGTACGAGTGCTACGGCGAGGCAGTGCATGGGAGAAGCAGCATCCCCAGAGAAAGCTCGGACGTGGCACAGAATCTCCGAACTTCTTTGGACTTCCTGGCGATGCAGCCTCTGTGAGGAGAGCTCTTGTGTGTCCCTCCTGCTGCTCCTCTTGCTCAGAGGACAAGAGAAGAGCCTGTCACACCTGAACTGGATGTGGTGGAAGCAGCACATCTGCAGCAGGTTGAGGGGCAGAGTGCCGAGGCGGAACTGGTTGAGGAGGGCAGGGGAGGGAGAAGAAAGCAGAGGAGGGAGAAGAGGCGGGGAGGAGGCGGACCGGCCGGAGCAGAGAGACGGGGCTGTTGGGGGCAGCGGGAGGCCGGGCGGCGGATCGCTGGATGCGGCTCTTTGGGGAGCGGGGCTGGCGGCGCTGGCCGCGGTTCTGCTCGGTGCGCAAGGCTGGCGCCCGGGGACCGTGGTGGCCGCGAATGAGGTGGCCGTGCAGGTCCCTCGAGGCTGCCGTCCTGCCTGGCAGGTTCTTCACAGAGCTCAGTCTCCCAACTAGCCTCCCGTCCGTCCCCCCCTCTGCTCCATAAAGCATTCCCACGAAACACTCACCACTCTTATTTTTGTGAAGCCATTCTTTTCCCTTGCTTTTCTCTCTGTCCTTTAGAGAACTCCTGCGGTCCGTGCTTTGTGTAGTAGTGAAACGCCCTTTTTTCATAGGGGCGCTACATTGCTGCCCTGTAGAAAGTATTAAACGAGTTGTGCATTTCTAAGAAAAGCCCCTGAAAGCTCCAAAGGCGACCGTGTCAATGAATCCCTGTCTGCCAGGGCGAAGGAATACAGCGCCGTGTCCCCAAGAGGGGGTCCGGAGAGTTAGAGGAAGGTCCAACGTCCATCTCCCGACAACGACAGCCGCCCCGCTGGCGCACGCAGCTCTCTGCACCCTTTAGCAGCGCGCGCGAGGAGTTCCGTGCTGTGACCCGGGAGCTGCCGGTAGAAAGGGATAAAATCGCCGACCCGGAGGTTGGCGTGTGAACACTTTCTGATGATCTCACTGCCTTCCGTTGTCTCCACCAATGTGTCCTAGTAGCCCTGGGCTCTGCCTGCAGACACTGGCGGGGAGATAAAGACAAAAAGCCGTCAGAATGGCTTTTTGCACTGGAGGTTGCTTCCCAGAAGACAGGGCACAGAAAGAGTCAGGACCGTACGGAGAAGAATTTGACGAGACTGTCAAGGTGTGCAGTTGTGGAAGTGCCCATTAGAATTTGCTGGAGAGTTGAGTACGGGAAAGAGAGGTGGATTTTTGGAGTCACTGAAGAATGGGAAGCTGCGCGACTGAGCTAAGCAAGAGAGAAAGGAAAGTAGAAAAGGGGAAGGACGGACTGCAGGAGGTCTCTGAAGGACCGAGAGTAAAGCAAGGAAACGGGAACGGCTCGACAAAGAAAAGACAGGTGAGTGTTCCGAGGGAATACTTTACGGAGAAGAGGGAGGGACGGACGGGAGGCTAGTTGGGAGACGGAGCTCTGTGAAGAACCTGCCAGGCAGGACGGCAGCCTCCCTCCCTGGAGGGACCTGTACGGCAACTCCAGCCGTGGCCCCCCGGTCGCCGGACGCCAGCCTTGCGCACCGAGCAGAACCGCGGCCAGCGCCGCCAGTCCCGCTCTCCGCTGGCGCCGAAAGCGCCCATCCGCCGCCCGGCTTCTCGCTGCCTCCGATAGCCCCGTCTCTGCTCCGGCCGGGCCGCCTCCTCCCCGCCTCCTCTCCCTCCTCTGTCTTCGTCTCCGTCCACTGTTCTCGTCTCCGTCCACGGTCCTCCTCATCCAACTAAGCCCGGGTACTGTACCGGGGCGCCGACGCCTCTCGGGCTCTCGTCGGGTGCGGGCTGGATCCGGAGGGCCGGCGAGAGCGGCGGCAGCGGGGCGGCGTTCGGAGCTCTGCGCCGCGGAGGCGGCGGGGCCGGGCTAGGTAGGAGGGCTGAGGATTGGTCTCGAGGAGTTCAAGATTGACAGACCATGAGCTTTTTTCGTGGCCATCATCTCTTCCTTCTCATCTCTCTTTTGCTGGCCCGGGGGGACTCCTGAATTGTCCTCCACGGCAGGCGCTTTTGAGAATGCTCGAGGGGCACGAGACGCAGAACATCCCTCCCGGCTCAGCTCCCCGGGTCAGTCTCTCCTCGTCTGTCTCGAGGAGCATCCCTGCTGGCAGCAGGAGCAATTCTGCTAGCCACAAAGACCACCTGGGCTTTTGTCAGGGGCTGTGGTACGAGTGCTACGGCGAGGCAGTGCATGGGAGAAGCAGCATCCCCAGAGAAAGCTCGGACGTGGCACAGAATCTCCGAACTTCTTTGGACTTCCTGGCGATGCAGCCTCTGTGAGGAGAGCTCTTGTGTGTCCCTCCTGCTGCTCCTCTTGCTCAGAGGACAAGAGAAGAGCCTGTCACACCTGAACTGGATGTGGTGGAAGCAGTACATCTGCAGCAGGTTGAGGGGCAGAGTGCCGAGGCGGAACTGGTTGAGGAGGGCAGGGGAGGGAGAAGAAAGCAGAGGAGGGAGAAGAGGCGGGGAGGAGGCGGACCGGCCGGAGCAGAGAGACGGGGCTGTTGGGGGCAGCGGGAGGCCGGGCGGCGGATCGCTGGATGCGGCTCTTTGGGGAGCGGGGTTGGCGGCGCTGGCCGCGGTTCTGCTCGGTGCGCAAGGCTGGCGCCCGGGGACCGTGGTGGCCGCGAATGAGGTGGCCGTGCAGGTCCCTCGAGGCTGCCGTCCTGCCTGGCAGGTTCTTCACAGAGCTCAGTCTCCCAACTAGCCTCCCGTCCGTCCCCCCCTCTGCTCCATAAAGCATTCCCACGAAACACTCACCACTCTTATTTTTGTGAAGCCATTCTTTTCCCTTGCTTTTCTCTCTGTCCTTTAGAGAACTCCTGCGGTCCGTGCTTTGTGTAGTAGTGAAACGCCCTTTTTTCATAGGGGCGCTACATTGCTGCCCTGTAGAAAGTATTAAACGAGTTGTGCATTTCTAAGAAAAGCCCCTGAAAGCTCCAAAGGCGACCGTGTCAATGAATCCCTGTCTGCCAGGGCGAAGGAATACAGCGCCGTGTCCCCAAGAGGGGGTCCGGAGAGTTAGAGGAAGGTCCAACGTCCATCTCCCGACAACGAGAGCCGCCCCGCTGGCGCACGCAGCTCTCTGCACCCTTTAGCAGCGCGCGCGAGGAGTTCCGTGCTGTGACCCGGGAGCTGCCGGTAGAAAGGGATAAAATCGCCGATCCGGAGGTTGGCGTGTGAACACTTTCTGATGATCTCACTGCCTTCCGTTGTCTCCACCAATGTGTCCTAGTAGCCCTGGGCTCTGCCTGCAGACACTGGCGGGGAGATAAAGACAAAAAGCCGTCAGAATGGCTTTTTGCACTGGAGATTGCTTCCCAGAAGACAGGGCACAGAAAGAGTCAGGACCGTACGGAGAAGAATTTGACGAGACTGTCAAGGTGTGCAGTTGTGGAAGTGCCCATTAGAATTTGCTGGAGAGTTGAGTGCGGGAAAGAGAGGTGGATTTTTGGAGTCACTGAAGAATGGGAAGCTGCGCGACTGAGCTAAGCAAGAGAGAAAGGAAAGTAGAAAAGGGGAAGGACGGACTGCAGGAGGTCTCTGAAGGACCGAGAGTAAAGCAAGGAAACGGGAACGGCTCGACAAAGAAAAGACAGGTGAGTGTTCCGAGGGAATACTTTACGGAGAAGAGGGAGGGACGGACGGGAGGCTAGTTGGGAGACGGAGCTCTGTGAAGAACCTGCCAGGCAGGACGGCAGCCTCCCTCCCTGGAGGGACCTGCACGGCAACTCCAGCCGTGGCCCCCCGGTCGCCGGACGCCAGCCTTGCGCACCGAGCAGAACCGCGGCCAGCGCCGCCAGTCCCGCTCTCCGCTGGCGCCGAAAGCGCCCATCCGCCGCCCGGCTTCTCGCTGCCTCCGATAGCCCCGTCTCTGCTCCGGCCGGGCCGCCTCCTCCCCGCCTCCTCTCCCTCCTCTGTCTTCGTCTCCGTCCACTGTTCTCGTCTCCGTCCACGGTCCTCCTCATCCAACTAAGCCCGGGTACTGTACCGGGGCGCCGACGCCTCTCGGGCTCTCGTCGGGTGCGGGCTGGATCCGGAGGGCCGGCGAGAGCGGCGGCAGCGGGGCGGCGTTCGGAGCTCTGCGCCGCGGAGGCGGCGGGGCCGGGCTAGGTAGGAGGGCTGAGGATTGGTCTCGAGGAGTTCAAGATTGACAGACCATGAGCTTTTTTCGTGGCCATCATCTCTTCCTTCTCATCTCTCTTTTGCTGGCCCGGGGGGACTCCTGAATTGTCCTCCACGGCAGGCGCTTTTGGGAATGCTCGAGGGGCACGAGACGCAGAACATCCCTCCCGGCTCAGCTCCCCGGGTCCAAAGGTTCATTCCCTTTCCCATTGCTCTCAACTCAGGAAAAGGACATGAAGGACCACCAGGGAAGGGCGTGGTCCATTCCCATGTGCACTGGCTTCTCATCCAGCCCACAGAAGTTCTTTAGCCTTCCCTGGAGAGACACGGATGGACTAGGGCGGGTGACTCTCTTTGCATTGAAGAGACAAGTCTTGAGCACACACCTGGTGGTGGTGTGGGGAGATGACCCTGAGCAAGTACAATTGCCATCAGCCTCATGGGGGAGCCTTGAAGTTCTGTGGGACAAAGAGTGTCTGGTGTCACTTTGAATTTACGGTACTAAACCCTGGCAAAGCCCCTGGATGCAGTTCTGGGATGTGCTTCTGTGGACAGAGCTCCCTGTGCCCATCCCTCAGGCCGTGGGGCTTCTCAGATAGTGGCAGAGCAAGTGGCACCTCACAAGGGTTGAGATGTATCCAGGCTCCGGGCGTGGCAGCAGGAGCCCCAGGAGATACTGCCCCTGCTGCCATGAACTGTCTGTCTGGGTGTGTGCAAGGGAAGGACTCGTGTGTCTGAAAACCCTTGTGTGAGCGAGCAGTGAGCCCCCGCCAGGGCACCACTGACTCTTGGCCAGCTGGCCATCCACCACGATCCCAGAGGCCATTTTCCAGCACTGCTATGCAACATGTCATTCCCAGTCTGTCCGTACAACCGAGGTTGCCCCATCCCAGGGAGAGAATCTGGCACTTCCCCTCGTTGAACTTCCTCTGGTGGATGATTGCGCAAACCTCTAATTTGAGGTCTCTCTGTACTGCCTCCCTCTTCCATGAGGCCCTAGAGTGTCCCAATGGCCCTTTGATTCCAGGGGAATCTGCAGTGTTCAGTGGTCCAGGTGTTACGTGAAGCCCCCTCTTGTCACAATGGCACTAAAATGAGAGAGGATCTCTTTTCTAAACGACTTAGTACATCAGAAGCTTTATCTTAGATAAAAATGATATCCTAATTCTTTTAAGACTTCAGTTATTTTTAGGAGAGAGAATGTAGATAACACATGGAAACGAATAGAGAGTATATCGTATGCCCATCTTCAAGAAATCAGCTTACGTGCCTCTGAAATGTTCTTCAATAAGAGATTGTTCTGTTAAGAAGAAAGTCAATTAAATATTGTTTAAGCAAATGGGAAGTTCTAAGACATATGTCTTAGCTGGTCCTAGAACATTTAATTTAGGAGTTCGAGGTCGGATAGATCAAGCAGAGAGGCTACGAGGCCTGATTAGCGAGAAGACCACTCTCCGAACATGACTGCCCCCCCCCGAAGAAATGGACGCTAGATGGCAGTCTTGCTCCACGAATAAAACCCAAGATGCTATATGACCTCAAAATCATAACCTAATTCTCCACTGCTGGGGAAGGGGGAAGGGGTCTCTCAAGCGTCACTGTATTTATATTCCGAAATTTATACTAGATGTTTGATCCATGCATGGATCTTCACTTTCAATGATTTTTTTCCTACTCCCTGCATATATTACAATT
Organism: Pseudopipra pipra; assembly: GCF_036250125.1. Classification (NCBI taxonomy): domain Eukaryota; kingdom Metazoa; phylum Chordata; class Aves; order Passeriformes; family Pipridae; genus Pseudopipra; species Pseudopipra pipra. Next base: position 152,714 of record NW_026991194.1, read on the forward strand.
CTTTTAAAGTGACAATATGCTACAGAAGTGTATGCTGCTCACATATGTATTGGCAGAAATACACAACACATAAGCATGTATATATTCATACTGTACCACTACCAATCTCGTTGCTTCCAAGACAATTAAAATCCCTAACAAAGAACAGAAAAGCAGTCAAAGTGGCAGAAAGAACTTAATACTCTTGTTAAAACAGCCCTAATTTTCAGTAAAATATTTAACTAACATTTATCTTTGCTAAAAAACCAAAAAAATCCTACCTTATCTAACAGCTATATACAAAGCCCAAACTGCTCCAACTTCCTCAGACTTTTATAGTCCTCAAGACAAACCTCACCTTATGCATTACGCCCTCCAGATGTGTCCGGGCCCTGAGAGCACTGATTGCCTTGCAGCCCTGAGGAACCCCACCTGCTTTCCCCCACCTCTGCCACCCTGCATAGGATTCTGAGGTGCCATTTAAACTCATTTTGGGGCTTTCGGTTTGAGGTTGTCCTGGGGTTTTGGTTGTGTTATTGTTTGTTCCCCCTTTTTAGTATTCCACTTCACAGGTGGTCTTACTTTCAAGGTACCAGATTTATTTTTTTGACTTATCAAAAAATCTTCAAAGTTAGTTGAGAGGGGAGGAAGTATGTTATTGCAAAATAGAGGAAAATACACGGTTGTTCTCTACCTATGAAGCTCAATTATATTTGAATTCACTATTATGTGCCTGAGTCAAAATAGGTATTTTTCACTGCTTGACTTTAATAAAATGATTTGTGGCAGAGTCTTCCTGCCTTCCCTCTGAGGAGGAAATGAACGGGTTTCTGTAGAGAGATCTAACAGGTACTTGTGTGATCTTCAAAAGCTGAAAGTTCTCCAGCACCCCTTGGTCACACCACTCTACCATTGCAACTGTAAAGTGATGCTGTTGTGATGAGAAGATTGCTGTCCACTGGAACAGTATTATATACAGTAACCTTTCTTTTAGGTACTTCATTGAAAAAATGTATGTTTAGAATTGGAATATTTCAATTGGGAATGCTTTTTTCCCTCTTTTGTGGGGGAAAATGGACACATTAGTTTAACATTTGAATGTTGAACTAATGTGTCCCTTTCTCTGAAGTGCTGGGGACAGGATGAAGTTTCAAGAAGAATCAGAAAAGACTGTGCAGTCAAGAACTATGTCTGGTGTTCTCTCACTGAGATATTTTGAATGTGATCTGGGGCTTGGATGAGGTCTAATTTGCTGTACCAGCATTTTCCACTAATATGCAGATAGACCTGTGTTTGATTGCCTTTGGACCAGGGCTGGTAGTCTGGGCAGATTGACAAGGTAATGTTGCTGCATGACCTTATGGTCAGTATGATCGCATGATCAGAAGACGTTTGATAAAGTGGGGTCAGAATGGCTTTTAACGTCTCTGGCAAAAGTAGGAGCACTACTAATTCAGCCAAGACTAGGATTTGAGGTGTGAAAAGGGTTTGAAGAGGTATAACAGAACTTATGGCTTGTGTTTTGGATAGCAGGATTATAACTTCTCTGTGCTTTTAAGACATGGTTTGTATTTCATATCCTATTTTGGAAAATGGGTGCTCCTGTAATTATTACTGGCTTTTAGAAATGTTGATCCTGAAACTTGTGATGTTGAGTATGACCACCTAGGGGAGTTTCTGGCAGCCATCACTGCATTGCCAGCTGTCAGTCCCCCAGACACAAACCTGGTAGCCTGAGTAGATCAGATCCAGAAAAAAATAAACCTGTCAGAGTATTAAACTGATATTTATATTTGCATAGAAAAGTCAGTAGTGTAATATATGGTACACGATAAGCACCGATTTAGAGTAGGGGCTTACAGTGATTTTTATTTTTTTTTCTCCCACAGGTGCTGTAGCAACAAGTGCTAGCACCAGGTAAAACGGAAAAATTGACTCCTGAAGAGATCCAACTTTGGGTCTGCTGGCTAACAATGGAACCTAGGATGTGAGAACTGTGAGGATCTTCCAATGTGGTTTACTGTGAAAAAAATAAGCTGATAGGAAATGTGATGCAAGGCAGCTATATTAACTATTAACATAATTTGAGAGTAGCAAATGTTCTTAGAAATAGTTTGGGGGAAATTTCAAATATATTATGAGGGGACTAATGATTAGAAAGGGTTGAATCAATGGATGCCTATGCGATACTACAAAGGCGTTTAGGTAGCTCTTTCTCATCTTTGGTACCCAGGAATCAAAATAGCTAATGCAAAAAAAACAAAACCAAGAAAATCAAGAAACAAAAAAAATGCACCAAAATCTTTATTCATGTCTTTTGGATTAGGTGGTAAGGAGTTTCTTATTTTTGTGGGAAATGTTATTTCCTAGCATTTATGACTACTCAGTGCATCACTGATTTTTACTTTGCATGCCAGTATAGGTGAGAATTTAGTATCTTGACATGCTATTTTTTTCTTGGTGAAGCACTAATATGGTATAAAGGAATAACCCTCAATCAACTTTTCCTGAACTGAACCCTTTGACAATCCAGCTCAGATATAACTCAATAACATGCATTATCCTCTCTTGGCTCAGTTTTAAACTTGGCTCAAGCCTTGTGCTTTAGGCTAGCCTTGTGATCTGCAGGGTGCAATCAAGGATGAGAGTGGAGAGGAGATTATAAATCCAGAGATGTGTCCCGACTGTCACTTAACTTAATGCCTTTGTCCTTCAGGAACTACCACAGCTCTAAATCCATTTGCATTCTTGTCCCTTACTGGCTGTCACTTTCCTGACAATTCAACCATTTTATGAGTTTCTTTTTGAGGCAAGAAAGTCTTTTGTCTACAATGCACTTTACACCTGAAGCTCCTCACATAATATTTCAAATGTCAAGAATATTAGTTGCACTGAAGTGCTGGATCTTAAAAGTGTTTCAACTGATATCTTGACAAGTTGAAAGTTTATTAAGGCAAGTTTGTATAGGACAAAACTTAATTTAAGCCATGCACTGCCTAATGCTTTCCTCCAATGATGCCTTTAAAATGCCATCTTCTTGTTTATTGCCTCTCTCAAAAAATGGAGAGCTGTTAACCTGGATTAGTAGCTGAAATGCTGGACTAGCATAGCTGAGAAGAATTCTAATGAAGTTTTAACAGTCTGCACATGGTGCCTGAGTTACATTTGTTTCACCACTTTGGAGGCGAATACACTTCAGTGCAGCCATTTGTTCAAATTGAGATTATCTCTTTGCCATATTGCTGGCAAAGGGAAATAGAGGGAGATCCCAGACTGAGAGTTTAGCCTTCATTTAGGCTGCTGGACAGGATGGCTTGAAGGTAAAGTTTTGACTCTGGATCCAACTGAGAGAGTGACTTCATGAGAAAATAGGCCCAAAGTATATTATTAAGAGGAAACATAGGGAGACACATAATCTAACCCCTGACTTACTAGCTTCTTGGAAAAGTGGGAGGAATGCATAGATGTAGAATATTACTCTAAACGTGCTTTGTTACAGTTCTTTTTGTGCAAAATAGTGTAAATGAAAAGTTTGGCTAGTTTATTGCATCCATGTTACATTAGCAGTAATTACCTAAATAAAAGTTTATTTGTAGCAGAAAATGTAGGAGAGAAATTCAGCCAGATATTTCTATTTCAACCCATTACACCTTAAAATTGCTTCCAAATGAAGACAAAGCAATTGTACATTTTTAAAATTAACTTGAAAAACTGAATATTCCCACACTGAGAAAATTAAGATATTTGTTCCAAAATTTTTGAACAAGGGTTCTGGAAGGCAGGCCTGGTATCGATCAGCAGGTGGTTAGCAATTGTATTGTGCATCGCTTGTTTTTCCCCTTATTATTATCACTTACCATTATTACAGTATTTTTACTTTATTTTTGATTATTAAACTGTTGTTATATCAACTTACAAGGTCTGCTTTGATTCTCTTCCCAATTCCACCAGGATGAATGGGGCAGGACAGGGGTTGAGCAAGCGGCTGTGTGGTGCTTAGTTTCCACCTGGGCTTAAACCACAACATTCTATATTCATAATTCTATGGTTTAAGAGGTTTAAATAGTTTATGCAAATGGGAGTTACGCTAGTTAATTATGGAGGTACACAGTAAGATTAATTTTTGCAAGATATTGTATTGGTACAGCTCACATTAAATATTCCACCAAATTGTAGTGAAAAAGCATACTTTGTAAATATTTTGGAAAACATATATTCATAAAACAATCTTTATTGAATGAATTATTTGTAAACAGAAAAAAATTACAAGTATTGCTCTACAGTTCCTGCTTCAAAAGACAGGTAAATTAAAAGACTCATCTGAACTTCTCAGAAGAGCAATACTTTTGCCAAAATGTATGCCTGCTCCTTCAGTTACACTCCCTCTTTTAGCTGAGAATGCCTACTTTCACGTATTAGTTTATAAAACATTATGGTACCATTCAATATGAAAAACTCCGCATAACTACAAAATGTCATTATTACTCTAAGCTCATCTTTTGTCTTCAGTGCTATGACATCTCACAGGCTATATTTTTTTAACAAATCTGCTTTTAGTGTTGTTGAGTATAGTGTTAAAACTTTCGATTTAGAAACTGTTCTGGTAGACAGAGAGGAAGCAACTATGACCACACACTTCTGTGTTAATCAGAATGACCTAAACCACATAGTTTTTAATACTATGAAGTAACCAAGTATTTTCTTGGCACAATAAGAAACATTCAGCTGAACAAGTGTTTGCTTGGCAAAGGAATGAGGAATGCTCATTTTCATCTACATAAAGGTTATGACGTGAAAATATATTCCTTTTCACATATTTAATAGAAATATGTTAATAATCTCTGTTCCCAAGGAAGACGACAAATGAAATAGAAGCAATGACCTGGGATGATATAGCAAAGAGGCACATCGCAGGAGGCCAGATAACTTCCTGGCTATTATAGTATTAATCTGGAAGGGGAACTGATATCAAAAGTGAAATGAAATCAGACTGTGCAAACTGTACAGCTGACACACAAGTCAGTGTAGGCCTTCGTCAATTTATATAATGCTGAACCTTCTTCATTTGGTCCTGGAACAGGTATCTTGCAATGGCAATTCACATATTACCCGCTTTTCCAAACCAACAAATTAATGTCAATCATATCCATTTTGTGCACAGTGTTGAATAAGTGCAAGTAACTGGTCCACTATTCTATCCTGAATTTAAACTACAGCAGTTCTGAGAGAAAAATGCAGGAAAGTGAACTGCACTAATTGCTAGTCTGTGGATGTGGTCACTTGTTACTAATTTCTTTTTTCTTTCATTTTTTTTTCAAACAATTCATCTACAGGACAGATGAAAGGTGTCTCTTGCCTTTCATACCCAGGCCTGCCTGCCTTTCTTCTGTATATTCCTGCAACTGTAGGAAATAGTAGCTGGAACATTAAGGTGAAAGGAAACAGCCAGGACTGACTGTGTGTGGGAATGACAGACCAAAGGCAGATGAAGAGCTGTAGCATTTTTGTGTACTGATGACTCTGTTCATGTTCTTAGGAGACTCAGAGCAGCAGACAGGACAATGCCTAATTCTTAATGACTCACTCATGTGGGATGGCAGACTAAAATCTCTGTAAACTTCAAGTGGTGTAAACCACATCCAAATTCATCATGTTATTAACATCTGAAAGGACCTGTAACCAAGACTGAATAGCTGGTGTCCTCTGTCACCCAGTCCATCACCTAAAATCATGGTCAAGTCTCCTGGAGGAATGTCTTTTGGCTGGAGGACAGACATCATCTGAATACACATTCTGTAGTTCTCATGAGTATGCGGGTATGATAGTAAGCATGTGAGAGAAATTGACTTGGTTTTACAATTAACTCTCCATCTCTCCCTGTAGCTTTGCTACAGTGTAACAACTTATTTCCTATATGACAATAAACAAGCAAAGAATAGACTGTTTTTTCAGGTAACTAGACATGGAAGTGAGGAAAATTACTGTAAATTCCAATGTGTGGAGAGAAAAAAATAAACCTGCTTTCCAACTTCATTACTGTAGTCTAACAATAAACTTTTAAATAAAAAGGGAATGGCTGAGCCACTACCTTCATTAGTGTTTGGGGACTGAATTTGCTTTCTCATTTCAATGGGTGGAGGAAGTGAATCCTCAGAGGGGGTAATTCAATTTCTTCTATAGCTGAATAAAGCCAGGATTTAAGATTCAACATTTCCCAGTGAGCTGGCACTAGGAAGCTAATATGTACAGGACTGATTTAAGAATCTCGTACTGCTCTGAATGCCATGTGAAAGTGTTTAAGGCTCTATGCAGTATAAGAAGGCTTATCGGTCTTCTTGTCTCCCTTTTTTCTGCATCTGCCTTAAAACAGGGTACTGAACTTGCGAGATCTTTGATCTGGCCTTGAGTACTCTTGAGCAGGGCATTCATAGCACTTCTGGGTGTGAATCTTCCAGAGGCATATTCGTCTGGGCAGTGGCCAAGCCATTTAATCCAAATTTGTGCATTGCAGCTGTCTTCAACTTTAAACACATCACACTGATTTCAGATGATAGGTCATCTGTAACTATTTGGTAAGAATCCTCTGAAACAGCTTCTGCATGTTGGGGATTCAAAAGAAATGAATTATGACCCACTAGAGATATCAGTCCTGCTAAAATGAATCAACACATTAATAAATGGCAAGAACCTGAGAAAAGAGTCTCCTGAAAAAACCCTGTGAAGAATAAAACGTTAGAGATTTTTCTCCTTAAATAATGAACGGAATAACCTATATAGGCTTAATTATTTTCATTCTCTGTCTTTATCTGTTGCTAGAGAAATTTAATTAAATCAGAATAAGACTTCCTCGTGATATGACAACTACATAACAGCTTACAATTTTATTATTAGTGGCTTGAATATAGATGACATAACAGAGGCAAAGCTTGTTCAGCTGTACCTAGCAATGTCCTAATGATGCCTGCTAATGCTAGAGTAGCTAGGATCCCTTGCCTTGTAGAAAAGGTATGTATTTTTCCTGTTAAAGAAATCACTATGCATGCTATGGGCAAAGATAGTTTAAGGAGAATTTATAAAATTTGGATTCAATCACTCAAAATTTGCAACAAAAGAGAGAGACGAATTTGGGTGTTCAACAATCCCTTTTTTCATGTTACCATGTTTGCTAATGTCCCAATAAAAAAAACTTATAGAAAATCAAACTCATAATGAAAATCAGAAAAGCATCACTGAAATGATGCATTATAAATCATTTGTTGAACTGTAATTGAGCAGATTTCAAGTATGGATTATCATGTAACAGTTTATAATCCTTTTGGTAGCTACAGTCTTCATTACAAATCTGCAGAATATCTCAGGTCAAGACTGTGAGAGTTTCTTTACTTGTACATTTTTGTTCTAATTAATTTTAGTACTCCTGTGAATTCCAAGCTACTATGACTAATGTTTTCTAAACATTCTTATAATTAGCTAGAAATAAGGGGAAGATGTTAGGATCCAAGCCATCACCTTGTCAAATATTTTCAGAACTATCTAAGAGTCTTTAACACTTTAATGCCAAGGGAAATTTAAGCTGTGTCTGCTGTGGTGTTTTCAGATCACCTTCCAGTGTTTAAGTAGGTACTGCAACTGCATAGGATGTTGACATCAAAATTTATCTGATATGGAGAACTTTTAGTGGTTAAAGCAGGCAATATGAAGAAGGGAGTTCTAGCTTAATTTTGTTACCGAGTCTGTGGGTGGAGGTAATTTTCCCCCAAAATGTTAAAAGACATGCTTTTTTTGCTTGTTCTGTGCTTGAGGTTCCAGTCCTGCCATGGTTTTATTATAATGCCTTTGTTTTCTTATTTTATGTAAATAGAAACAATTGTAGATATTACTGTATAGGCGGTTTAGATATTACTGTATAGGTTTTCAGCAATTTTTACAACAAACTCAGATGTTTCATTTCTGTGGGCAAACCTGTCTCTCTGGAGTCAGAAGGCTGACGAGCTTTGCTAAGTTTTGTAAAGTACCCCAATATTCCTCAGGAACATTTATTCCATAAAAGCAAATTTTTGTTAAAAGCTTTGACTGACATAAAAACTGAGTAGATGCAGCTCTTATGAAGCTATTCCTTGGATTGTTTTGGCTTACATAAAACTCAGATGTAGTTTTGTTTTTTTAACTTGGTGCCTAAATAGCATGACTGCTGTTTCACACACTATGACAGCATATTAAATACCATGTTGAGTTATTCTTAGCAACTTAAGTAGTCGTGCCCAGAATAACTGACAAGAGAATTGTTATACTGACAGACCAACACTCCTCATTAGCTGCATGCCCCCTTGTCTTCACTTCATCTTGAATTACTGAAATTGCACTAAGTAGACTTAATGCTCATTTGCCAAGAAAATAGAATTATGGCTGCTTCTTGCGTGTAGGCTTCATGTTCAACACAACTCTGTGTCTCTGAATCATTGATACTCACTAGACCATAAGCAATATTATGAAACTAGCTTTCTGCAAATGATGAAATGCCTTTGAAGGTTAAGAGCTTTTCTTTGAACTTGAGTAAAGTGTTTCGCATGTTAATTTATGCTTTTCTGAGTGCTAATGTTAAAGCATGTTTGTTCATTAAAAAATGTGTTTTTAACTGAGATACTGAAAAATGTACAACCATGACTGTACAATATGCAAGTTTCTGCAGAGAACCTCTGCAAGGTCTAAGTACTGACTGGAGTCTTATTGAAGCACTTTCAAATGAGTTTTGAAGCAGGACATGATAAGATTTGTGTGGGGCTCTCTACAGTGAGACAATTCAGGGCGACTTGTTTCAGTACCTCCTCTGTACAACTCCAGGTTATAACGAAAGATCTAGCTTTATAAATGTAAGGACAGGCAGTTCTCAGATCCCTTTTGAAATTGCAGGAAGACAACCACTGATGCCAGTTGTGATTCTGCTTATGTACATTCACATCTTGTCTTCTGAGACAAATTCATTTCCATCTTTCATGCCCCCACCCCATTCCCCACCCGATTAACATATCACTGGGTTGCATGTCTTGTCAGCCTGCATCAGTCACATTGCACTATATGGGCAGTCCAATGCTGCTGATATGACCTGACATAACTTACCAAGTGATTTCTCAGCAGAAAAGGTAAAGATTTTTTTTTTAAAGTGTAACTGTTTTTATTAATGGATTTCTCTGTCCAATAATTTAAAGAAAACATTATGAAACAAATCCACAGGAACAATTTTGTAAAGTATTAGTGAAGAAAACACACATAGACTTGTGTTTTCAAACCATCAACTAGTATTTTGACCATTTTTCTGCTTACAAAAGACTTACATTTTCAGATCAAGTGTATAAATATTGGGAATACATTGACTTTTTTATTATAAAGAAAATGCATGTAAAAATATATGGACATGTGTCTTACTGAATATAGATTATGCACATATATTTCTCTAAAGAATTTTAAAACCCCTTCCAGTGTATTATTTCAGATTTTTACCTATTAGATTTTTTGTGGAGTGGTGTTTTTTTCAATAACTTTGCAGAGAAATTATGTGCCATAGTTAAGTTGTCCTAAATTTGTATCTGACAAGGTTTTAAATCCAGCCAATTTTACTGACATTCTAAAGTATACTCACAGAACTGAAGATTACTCAAGAAGAGCAAATTTACCACACTAAATTCTAGGTGTTCTACCATTTCAATAACTTAGGATTTTAAGTTTCTATATGAAAGATGTGAGTATTCTTATTTGCAATAACTAGATATTAGATCCTTATCCTACAAGGCAAACAGAGACAGTATATATAGTATACAGGACACTGAGACTTTCCTGACATAAAGTTATATGATATGCTGGAGTAGAGCTCAGGTCTGAGTTTGAGGCTTGATGTCTCTATTGATGATATGCTCTTCTTTCCCCACTGTTTTTCCATAGCAGACAATATTCAACTATTATTGTTTTGTTTTGCTTTGTTTTTTCCTGGCTCTGCTTACTTTTATTTGCATCAGAAAGGGGAAATATGGGATAAATCACTGATTCAATGTGTAAGCAGAAAATTAGGAAACATAGGCAAACACCTAAAAGGAAATTTGGGCAGGATAGAACGATTTAATTAGCAATATATGCTACAACAAGTAAGAAGATTTACTGCCAGCTGTATTGTATAAAACATTGAGAGATTAGTGTTATGTACCAAAACACTATAGCGTATGTAGAAATCATTCAAAGAAATTAATCCTCAGTCTTCTCCTTGAGCTTCAGTATTTATTGCTTCTAAGTCTACTCTTTCTGCAACATAAGCTACAATAAAAGAAAATGTTACTGCTTTTATAGAAACTGTCAGGCACTTCTCAATGATTAAGCATACTTGGAACTTCTTATTCAAAAGTAATGCTAAGAGGGAACTAAAAATAAAATAATACAAAGATAGAAGTAGAGAAGAATTTAAATAAATCAGCTAACCCCAAAGTGTCAGGTTCTGTTTCTTTTTTGTGCTTAGCTGGCAGGTAGAATAAACTAATATATGAACTATCAGGCTTGGCACTGTTCCTTTATTATTGCTCCAACCTGCCGGGGGACACAAGTGTCCTGGGATGCATTAACAGGATACATCCTAGGAACAGTGGAAATGGGATTGTTTCACCCCATTGTCTCTGTATCATTTTTTTTTTTTTAGTGGTCAGCTTTAATTTTCCTATCTACTATTCCCATTCACAGAACCATTCCAAATCCTTCCTGCTGTGGTTTTAGCAACTCTTTGCTTACAGTACCTACTCTGCTTTTCAAATCCTTTCAGATCCCAGCGCTATGAATCCTAAATAAATTTATAGAAAGGGGCTTTCTTTTTGTCAAGACATTAAAGGCACAGTAGTTGATTATGATGTAGATTTACATAGTATTTATGAACCCTTTCAGATTTAGCAGGAGACTTGCAGATAAAGGGATACCAAATTAACAATAAAGTAACTTTTAATTAGGTAAAGTAAGTTTATCATGAGAATGGGAAGTAACACTGGTAAAACAACAAGCCAGTTAAAAGAAAGGCATGATAATCTAAATAATGCAGCAATGTATTTGATACAAATTAAATAGTAAAGGTCCAGGGAAATTAAGCAAGAGGTGCCAACGTTGTGTAATTGAGATCACTTCAAAGTCTTTGATTTAATCTTTCACATACACAAGGAAAAAGGAACTTTTTTTTCAGATTCCTTCTCTCAGGATATCAAGTTATCAAATGTATTTTCAGAGATGAGAAATACTAGTAGTATTGACTCAGGGGGTCAGGTTCAATTCTGAAATTTGGATGAAGGTGACAGGCAGGAAGATTTGCAAATGATTTTACATGCAGGCAATTTTTGCCACATTAACTCTGCTGCTGGTAATTTCATATATGTACTAGGAATGTGTATTTATAAACATAGGTGCATCAACTATTCTGGTTATAAGCAGTTTGAGGAAGGTTGAACTTTGAACTGTTAGTAATATGCTTAACATTGAATAGGATACAATAACAAAACCATGATCATATTTCCCCAGCCTGTTTCATTTACCCCAATGAAGAGATATTCACAACACTCAGACTGGGATGCTGAAGTGTTTTGCCTTTTTTTTAATAGTTGAAGGACTACAGAGAAGCACTACGATTAGAAGGCACAGTGATACAGAGTAATTAAATACTGTAAAACAATCAGGAATTTAGGATGAATGACAGAAGGACGCAAACTTAACATTTTTCTTTGGTTTCCCTCTGAAAACAATATTCCCATAAAAGCATGCATATTGATGGTTATATAAATTCTTGGATTAAATATACTTTGTGTACTGTATATCTGTAATCTAAGGCAAACTTTTGTCATTCTTCAGTGTTTGAAAATCAAAGGGTAATCTTTGATTTGCCTAGTGGTATAATGTCTCGGATTACCTTTACTCTGAGATTTAGTTAGCTCAAATTTCTTCACAGTGACTCAGTATATCTTTTCTATTTCTTAAAAAAGTTTCTTTTATTTACCATGGGGAAATACGTCAAATGCAATGATTCAGATCATTAATGACTTCAGAGAAACTGCACTATGCAATTTGTGTAGAAGAATACATTCAAACCAGATGGTAGAGAGAGGTAGAAGTTCCCAATGTAATTTACCTTGTTCTTCTGGAAAGCATGTTGATTGCTAATTGACTTCAACAGTTCAGTCCTGCATAGTACTCACGTTGTACTGATGCCACACAGGCTCTGTGTTGTACTGAAGTGTTGGTGTCTCAGAAGGGAAATATCTTACAGGATAACCACAGCACTTTCAGCACAACTTAACCATGATTCACTTTTAACACATAAACAGGATTAAATATGGAGTTTTTTTCCCTTAAAAAAACCTGCAAAAATTCATGGAGTATTCATAGATTTGAATAATTGTAATAATTGCCTTGCTGCATACATTGTGATATTATCTTAATAAAACACCAGCTATATTCACCCACATCTGGAAATTAACACTGTCAAACTAATCTTCAGTAAGATCTTAACCTTTTCTTTATGTTAAATTATTACTTTCACTAGATGGCACTTTGTCTCTCTTCATCACATTGCTAACATTAGAACTCCTTAGTTCAGACAAATGGCCCTTAGTACTTGTATTTACAGACATTTAATGATGTAGTAAAATCTGACAAATAAAGCTTTTTCAAATGAAGATGTGCACAGTGGGAAAGCTTTGTAATGCAGCCTACATACCCCTGTAAAGAAATGGAGGACCCCTTAAAAAGGATTACATATGAAAAATATTTGTGGATAAGCTTTTTTTCTTTTCTCATCTGAAAGATTGAGGGAAGGGAGTATATTGTCACTAAGGGTGTTTGGAGACAGATAGTATTTCTAATAAAGGTGTAAGCCAAATATTAGAGTGCATCTAACCCTGTTTAACACTGTCACAGGTTAACCCTAGCCAGTAACTAAGCACCATACAGCTGCTCACTCACTCCCACACAACAGGATGGTAGCGAGAAGCAGAAAGCTTAAAAAGAAAACTTGTGGGTTGAGGAAAGAAAAGTCTGATAATTTAAAAATAATAATAATAATAATAACAACTATGACAACAACAACAATTTGTAATGAAAAGTATAACAAAGGGAGAGAAAGTTAAAACTCATGAAAAACAAATGTTGCTAATGAAAAACAACTGCTCACCATCAACTAAATGATCATAGAATCACAGAATCATAGAATCAGCCAAGTTGGAAGGGACTTCTGAGATCATCAAGTCCAACTCTTGATCCACTACCACTGTGGTTACTAGACAATGACACTTAGTGCCACATCCAGTCTCAGCTTAAAAACCTCCCTGGGCAGCCCATTCCAATGTCTGATTACCCTTTCTGTAAAGAATTTCTTCCTGATATCTAACCTAAACCTCCCCTGGCAGACCTTAAGACCATACCCTCTTGTCTTATTCATTGTTGCCTGGGAGAAGAGACCAACCCCCACCTGGCTCCAACCTCCTTTCAGGGAGCTGTAGAGAGTGATGAGGTCTCCCCTGATCCTCCTCTTCTCCAGGCTAAACAGCCCCAGCTCCCTCAGCCTCTCCTCATAGGACTTGTGCTCAAGTCCCTTCACCAGCCTCGTTGCCCTTCTCTGGACCTGCTCCAGCACCTCAATATCCTTCCTGAACTGAGTGGCCCAGAACTGGACACAGTACCGAGGTGTGGCCTCACCAGTGCTGAGTACAGGGGAGGAATCACTTCCCTGGTCCTGTTGGCCACACTGTTCCTGATACAGGCCATGCTCAGCCTATTCCTGAGAGGCAGCCCCCAAGCCACTTTACTCCTAGTTTATATGCTGAACATGATGTCATATGGTATAAAATATCTCTTTGGCTGTATCCCTTCCTGACTTCTTGTGTAATCCCATACTTCTTGCTGACCTGACAGCATGAGAAGCTAAAAACTCCTTGACTTAGTGTAAACACCACTTAGTAACAACAAAAACATCAGTGTAGTCTCATAATTATCCTCATACTAAATCCAAAACACAGTACTAGAAGGAACCAGCTAGAAGGAACAAAATTAACTCTATCCCTTCCAAAACTGGGACAATATCCACCCCTTACTTTATACCATGTACATCATGCCCCAGTCCCGTACTTTCCAATAAATCCCAATTAGTCACTATCACCCTTCCTGTCTTTTGATATATACTCACGTATATCACTCCCACAGTCTATGGGCCATCCACTAAAATGTCTGTTGAGCTAGTCATGACTTTGGGCTGTATCTTGATCCTTCTGGACAAGAGAGGTAATGTGTAGGGTTTCATGCTGAAGCCAGTTCTGATTCCATTGAAATTCATTCTTCGTTAATTAGTGTGATTCTTACTGTAATATTGTTCACATGGCATATAACAACCATAGTAGTGATGATGTACAGTATCATGTAGTAATTAACACCATACAATTCAAATTATTGGCTATTCTCACCTAAAATCAAACCTCCTTGAGTTACACATTGGACTTCTTCATCTTTCCCACATTACCCATCAAGTGTGTCCAGTGAGCAAAAGCAATCCCGTGGATAAGGATTACCTTTGTCTGGGGCAGGAATAACCCAGGCTGCCTTCCCCAGTATATTTTTATGTGCACCACAAAAACTTTATCCCCCTCTATATTACATAAGAGTTTTATTAGGCAAGGTCAGCTTGACTGTCAGATCTCCTAGTGTTAGCTAGCCAAGGAGCTTTTGTTAAATGTGTATCCCAACATTTGAATGTCCCAACATCTCAGTGTTGTCTTTAATTGTCCAATGTGTTGTTCAATTTTCCTGAAGGTTGGTGCATGGTAGGGGATATGATAAATCCACTCAATGCCATCCTTTTTGGCCCAGGTGTTATGGGTACTGAAGGAGAAAATGAGGCTGCACACACAGAGTTCGATTTTGGGACTTGTCCACTGACACTTTTCGGTGTTCTCCTTTTATTCATATTCTCTCATAAACAGCACCCAGTGTTTTTCTTTTAGTCAACTGGAATTCCCAGGATCGTCCCAAACCAGTGCCCTGATCCCACACATTCACACTCGCATCATGCGGTGGCTGCTTATCCTGCAGGCTGTTTAAAGTGGTTTCCCACTTTGAGAAATAACATTCTCTCTCTCAAAGTGCTTAGCCAAGGTCTATCCTCCCTTTTGATTTGGATTAACTCAATGTAGGTGCAAAGTAACTCAGCTTGTTCCCACAAGGTGTCTTTGAGGTTATTTCAGAAATGAGTTCCACTGTCTGACTCCATTCTTTCTGGGATGTCATGGCACCGTAAGTCCTGTTTTTCAAGGCCCAGGATAGTGTTCTAGGCAGAAGCATGGGGCACAGGATGTTTCCTACCATCTGGTGGTTGCTTCCAGTGCTGTTAACATATGGCACTTGCCTTGGCCGTTTTTTGGGAGTGTAATATAATCAGTCAGACCTCCCCATCTTTATATTTCAGCCATTTTCCATACCAGAAAGGCTTTAACTGCTTGGCTTATTTGATTGCAGCACATTTCACATTCACAGATAACGTCGTGGTGTCCATGTCAAGTCCACCTCTAGATCCTGAGCCCACCTATACATTGCATATCTTCCTTGATAGCCTGAGGTGCCATGGGCCCACCGAGCTATAATTAATTCACCCTTATATTGTCAGTCTAGATTCACCTGAGCCAGTTCAATCTTAGCAGCTTGAACCACTTTGTGATTGTTTCTGTGGTTCTTCAGCGGCCCGGCTCCTGGGTATGTGAACATCTAAATGACATACTTTTACAATCAGGTTTTCCTCCGGGGCAGCTTATCCTGCCACAATGCTTCCTCTTGCCTCTGCACTGCCAGTTCCTCTGCTGACATTGCTGTAGTCTCCCTGCAGGGCACTTACCACCATTCATGAGTCAGTACAGAGCCAGAGCACCAGTCACTGTTCTCAGACAGGAATACAAAAACCAGTTGGAGAGCCTCCACTTCTGCAAAATGAATTTAATATTTGTCAGGAAAACAAAAGCAATTAAATCCATCAAAAATAAAAATAAATTTAAAAATCTTCAGTCAGAGCTCTTCTTATTCTTGCTTATCTTCCAAGTATTGGCAGCTACATAATTATTTGCTCCTTTATCATTTTACTTTTAGTTATGATGCTGTAAACAACTTTCACAGAGCTTGGATGAACACTGTTATCAGCAGGGAGAACTTTGCTAGCATTTGCAATAAAATGAAGTTACAACATTTGTGTGGGGCAAAAAAAATCGTTCATGGTTATAAACCATCCATTCCTCCACTTGAAGGCATTTTCCAAGAAACTGAAGAATTTCTTACTATATATGGTATATATCGCTTTCTCAAGAAGAGAAATTCCTTGGATGCTTGTAGATTGGCATGAAAACACAAACATTTAATCCTATTTTACTTATTCATATGGCATGGCAGGCAAAAATATGTCTGCAGAGCATTGCAAACTATCACAGGTAAATATTTTAGCCCATTCTATCCAGTTGTATTCCTTTTCATAACAGTGATTTAAAAAACCTATGTTCCTTAAGATCTTCTTTAAGAACAACAGGAAAGATCTGGAATTAGTATCTCTATTTACCATTTAAAAAATATACTTCCTCCACTGCCCAAAAAAATAATCAGCATAACATAACCACCAGAAAATATTTGTGTTCATGTGAAATAAAATGTTATTTTATAATAATCAGTACTCCGACATAACTAACATGATAATATAAAACAAATCAATGTCTCCTCATTATTTTAGTCACATGGATTTCCTACTAACTTCCGTATAAAGAACAGTAAGTATATTTCAAAATATTATGCTCTTGTCTAACTGTTGTATGTTGGAATCTGTCAAGTAAATGAGTAAACTGTTTACCTTCCTGTTTTTTAGTCATTACTGGCTGTATACATTTACATATTATTACATAAAATTACTACAATCATCCAATTTTTTTCTTAATGCAACGCTGCCAAGATTTGTATTCTAGGGCTGAAATTTTTTATGACAAATACATACTTGTTTAGGAAAACCAGCAGTTTTTCCAGTCTTAAATTTCAAAATATAATTCTTACCACATTGACATTTCAACTGGCAGGTGAAACTGAGCTTGGAGTCACCTCTGTGTCAGGGATGTGTCTTTTGCTATTTCATGACCATTTACTCCAGTGTTTCTATTTTGAAAACCAGCCTTCAGCAACTGCTTCTTAGTATTTAGGAGCTGAAATCTGTACAAATTCCATTCTCATTGAGCCTATCCATCCTTTCATAGATGATTGCCCTACAAATATAATTCCATAATAAACTTCCCTAAGGAGACACTACTGACTATAAGACTGGGCACCAGAGTAGCATTTAGTTCAATTCCTGAGTGTTTGGCTGGGAAGAGCAGGAACTTGAAGACTGCAAATCTAGTGACTTATCCTGAAAATGTCACATGATGACATCTGACATCAATACATTAGGGTTTTTAACTGTTTTACGCATTTCAAGCATAAAGAACTTCACATCATATTGTAGTCCTTACAACAGAGTTCTGTGGAAAAAGTAATAGAAAACCATGTAATCAAGACTTCATTATAATGTGTGGGACCAGTGAATGCAATGAACACTCATTTTGGCAACTTTTAAATCATCGACATTGCAACCTTAATCTCTTTAATGTAAGGCAAGTGTTTCTATGCATAATTTGGTATCAAATGAATGAAGACTACATATGACTCTTCAGTGGTACCAGGTTGATATCCAGCAACAAACCAATTAACATTCACGACATTTTGGAGTGAAGGAACAGCAGATGAGTCTTTCTTAAAGGCTTTAGAGACCTGTTAAAAGTAAGATTAAAAGTTAGCCTGAAGAGATGGCTACTGTGCATTTGTTTTCTGCAATAGAAAGTTTTTAAAATTTATGCATGAAATTGATTTTTCAAAGCAATGTGTACAATCTTTGACAGATCTGTGACAGAGAATGAAGATTTCAGTGGAGACTATAATCTCCTTTGGACAAAAACTAGGTTGAACACTTCTAAGGATGAGACTGTGAAAGAATGTAACCTGGAAAACAACAAAGGAGCAGTTGCTTCATGAGTTTGGGTAGTTATGTAGGTTTTTTTAAACTTATATTTTTTACACAATATACTCTGCACATATTACAGAGCACCGTTCTATTGTGTAGCTGAGTGATGGAGGACAAAAACCCTCTCTTTTGCTTATTTTAAATTAAATAACAGGTAATTTAATGAGGTGTCTGCCAGTTTTAGTCTTAAGGGAAACTGAATAGTTATTCTCTCTTCACCTTCTCTATATCACTTATATCTGTCTTCATGTCTTTTCCAATGTCAAGAAACTTAATATATGTGGTTTTCCCTAATTCAGTATAATTTTCTCCTTTGTCTATCTTGTTGCTTTTTTCTGTATTATTCATAATTCAAATTAGGCCTTTTAAAAATAACTTTAGGAGTTAATAAACTTTCACAGGGTTTTTAATTAGCAGGATACAAGAGATTTACTGAGCAACATTTTTTTTCTGTCAACTTCTTTCCTAGTAAGTTTCAACATACAATTTTCTCTTTTGACTACAAATACATATTGATTGACGTTTTCAGAGAACTATCCATGAATTCAAAATCCCTTTCCAGAGTATCAATACATGTATATGTACATGTAAATGTATATATTCCATTTCAGCTATTTTCTCCACATGCAGTCAATTCACACTGGATTTTATCCGTTCTTTTATCACTAATTCATTTAATGCTTTGAGATCTTCCTGCTACTCTTCATGGTCAACTGTTTCTGACTGGTTTAAATTTGAAGAGCAGAGGTCCCAATACATATTTCTGTGAGCAATCTCGTGGCTTTATTTGTTTCTGTCCTTTGTTTGTTTGTTTTTCATCAGATATTAATTGATGGGGAATATAATTTGTCTTATGCCATGGCAGCATACCCTGTTTGTTCTTAAATCTGAAAAAAATAACTCATTGAAAGTCATATATAGTGTACCAATCTCTTTTTGCAAATATTTTGGCAAGTTATGAAACACAGGGTCACCTAGTTGGGTTGCTAGCAAGATTAAAATTGTGCATTAAAGCTTCTACTGTCATCTACCAGAATCAGAAACACAGAGCATCCAAGAGCTTTTTGGCAAACTTCTGCAAAATGTGGCTTTCTTATAAGTTACTAATAAACAATCATTATTTAACTGAAATATAGAAATAAGCAAAACAAGATGGACCTTGGTAAAAAATCACTTCCAAATTGTGGACCAGTACAGTTTCTTATATTCCTGATGACAGCCATGCATACATAGACAAGATCTTCAGGCAAGCAAGAAAACGGGAGAGTCATAATCTGGGCATATCTGTATCTATAGCCTATTGATTAAGGCTTTTATATAAGAGTAGAAAATTAATCTAAAATAAAAAGGTCCTCAGACTGAATCAAACAGCTTGAGGAACCCTGTATGTATTCTGTCTATTTGATAGCAAGGAGGTATGTGTTTCCTTCAGGAAGAGTGGGCTTTGGTTATGTAACACCACCAAGAGAGCTAACGACTGAAAACTGGACCAAAAGTAGGTGATCAAAACTGAAGTACTATGCCCATACAGTGAGATTTCTGTCTTAGATCTGACTGAGCTAGGTCTGACACTGGAAACAGTATATAATCCTGCACGTGCTAATTAACCTCACAGTAGTACCCATGGCCTGCGACCTCAGCTACAGCGCTAGACTAATACAGGTTCATTGCTTTGGGATCCTCAGTATCTTCATTTGGATCCATCTGATATTAAGTAAATATACCATCTCAGTACATATCCCTTCAGGGGTCCTAGAATATGCTTTTTTTAATATGCCCTGGGCATCCTCTCAACTCCTTTTGTGACCCACAATGCATGAAGACACTTTTTGGCAGTATGTCTGTATAACGATTTGTGTGAAACAAATTGCTTGAGATGTGAAACTTTATCAGTTATTTAGGTTTAGTCATAGTCATGTAACAAATACTTCATGGATGTTGCTGTATTTTTCAAATTTTCTGCTAGCTGTGCTGTTTCTGTTGTTCAATGATGTATTTGCCTTAGTATGACAACTCACATAGTAAATGGTTTCCTGGGAAGGAGCCTATTTAATGTATTTGACCTCAAACACGCTAATAAAGACACATTAATAATATGGTTGTCTTTAAAATTAGTATAGGAGAAATAAGCCTTTTTAAAGGAGAGAAAAATACTACTCAATCAAATAGTAATAAACAAATGAGATAATGAACAGTAAAATAATGTTACATGATTTTGAGAAGAGGAATTATATTTAGACTAATTTTAAGGAAATAAATTGTTCAGTTATATTTCAATGTTTGAGACTAATTTTCAGCCATTCTATCTTTCAGTATTATTCTTCTTTTTGTTTTACATTTCTTTTTAAGGCAGCGTATTATACTAGCAAAGATGATCTTACATGTGAGACTACAGAAAAGAGGTCAATTCCTACTTTTGTTCTCAGTTATACAAATTCAACATCAGTTGATAGAACTCAACAGAGTTATTTCTGGCACACTCTGATATATGAAAGATGTGAATATGGTCTTTGGAATTCTGAATGCGTGTATATACTTATTTTCCAATTCTAGTGCAACATTCAGTGTTCTGTATAGATGAATTGTAGTATATATGTAAAGTATATATAATTCTATGAACAGAACTCAAAAAGCTATAAACAAGAGACCCCAAATCAGAATACAAAATATGATGCTACCTACAGACAAACATGGAGACCAACTACTACCAGTGGTTCCTGCTTATGTCCTGTAAAATGGTACCTCAGCAAGAGACAAAACTCAGTGCTTCATGGAGGCTTGCTAATACCTTTTGTTTATAAGGATGTTAGTGGTAAGTCCCACAGGAGCTTAAGTCATAACAACATGCCTCTGTTTTCTCTCACTAAACCTGAGGAAATTTGTTCATGGGAACTTTGCAGTGCTAGAGCTTCCAGAGGCCATTCTTCATATTCTTCACACGTGCCTATCCCTTAGGATAACCTGAGGAAGCATGATTACCTCCAGTCTTCCCTCAACATCAGAGATGTTACCTGTAGGAGACATCTATGATCAGCTGTTTTCAGAATTTCCACTAGAAGAATCCAATAAACTCTTGGAAATAACTTTTCTAGTCTCTGTTAGTAGAGGTCAAAAGCAGACTCTGCAGTTAAGATCCACCTTATGACCCTTAATTACAATAGGTGTATGAATCAGGAAAATGGACTTCCACAGCTGCAAGCCATGGGAGAGGTCCAAATAAAATGTCCATGTATTATAAACTTACCTATCCAGGATGCAGCACAGAGAAATTTGGGACAGGAAAAATATGAATAGAAACAGTTATTAAAATAAAATAAAATAAAATAAAATAAAATAAAATAAAATAAAATAAATGTATATAAATAAATCAATTGTCTAATATGGTCAGGATGATTATTAATTAGAATAATTTCTCCTAAATGATAAATTTAGGAATAAAGGTGTTCAGCAATACTTCAAGTA